>NC_143559.1:15052500-15352500 GCF_054136105.1 Typopeltis vanoorti | reverse complement strand
AATTCACAAAAATACTTAGGAAATAAGTGTAGCGGGACTCATTGCTTATCACGGATTTCCAACACTCTATAATCTGTCACAGTGTTCTTTATACTATTGTAGTGTACACTGTTGGATGCCATGATGTTCAGCTATTTTATGCAGCTGATCTTCGGTTGAAACTGCAACCATACGGATTTTTCCATAGTCCTATTAATAACCTACATCCTTGTAAGCTTTGAAAGGCTGGTTATCGTTTCCACAGTGGTTTGCAATTTCCGTATAGGCACACTCTTTAGTTTCTTACTATTAACTTCCAAGATCTTCCTGTGTAATCATATGCTGAGATAGAGCTTTAATATTTCAAAAGACTGAGAATGGTGCTACAGTTGATTTCGGATAATGCAGTCTTTTGCCAATGTCACAAACGGAGAGAGCACTGCTCCATTCGTTCTATGATAATATTTTTGAGCCCGTGTTTAGATCGTATCTTCAAAAATTTGGATTAAAACTTAATCCAAAAATCACTGCAAGCATTCCAATAATATTAATACCTAGTGAGCGAATTAATACATGTTATTAAAATTACACAAGTTACGAGTTCATAAGTGTATTAACAGTCTAAAAATATTTATGAACGAAGCTATTATCTTTTTGTATATAATTTTTATATAAGGAGGAATCACTATATTTTTCTTTCTTGTAGAATGGAAAATAACAGAAATTCCAGCCGTTGCAGGTCTATGATTAAAACATTTTGGTTTAGGGTATGATTTAGTAGCAGATGTCTGTGTGTGAGAGAGAGAGAGAGAGAGAGAGTGAGTGAATAAGTAGGTACAGAAGAATATCAAAACACTAAAGGAACGACAGCAGTCTTTGGTTCGAAAAACCTGGTTTCAAACCTAAGATGAGATAAACATTATTTTGGAGCGTAGCCGTTCTCATAGAGATGGCATGATTTGTTCAAGAGTTAAATCGGGTTTTTCTTCCCCCCCCCCCCATGCATACACAGACGTCAGAGACCACACACATTAATACCTCTTTAACTTAGCTACCCGGTGTAATCAAGCGAGGAAACTTGCCTTCCTAAAAAGAAGCGAGAAACGCACTGAAAGCGACAGAAAACCTGCTTTTTTCCACGAGATGTCTTCAGTAGGATATTTTTTTTTTGTTTTTTTTTTAAACACTGCCTGAGGAGCATGTAAATAAATAAAATCATGCCTTTAAGAATATTTCAATATCTTCTTATAATATTTTTTGTAGCTCCATCAATACATTAATTAGTACTTAAAATAAATCTAAAACGTAATAATACATAAAGTTTCTTGTAACAATAATTCAAAAATTAATTTTTATTATATTATTTTTGTTAATTTTTGTGTTTCGTTTTTTGTAGTTATGGTATTATATTAAGAATTAAAAAAGGGATGTAAATCGTCGCTGATGACTTCATGTAGAAATCGTATTTTGAATAAAATGTCTTAAAACTCCGGCTTGTTTTAAAAATTATGATATTTTAACCTCCTAGTTCAACAGTTAAACCACCAAGCCTTTAAATAATATCTTTCATGAGGAAACTTCTATTAATGAATATAATCAGGAAATCAAAGCTAATATTTGCTGTAACAGAAGTGACACGCTGTGAAGGAGGGAGGGACCACATCTCTCTTTTCCCTCGAAGTGTTTACCATAGTTGGACTAATGAATCTCGACATCTTTAAATGATTGCCACGATCGATCTCCATCACAACCCCACCTTGTCCATAAGCATTACTCGCCTTGCTTTGAGAAATTTCAAGGATCTCTGTCGTCAGCCGTTGCATTTATTTCAAACTCATTTTTTGTTTAATCTTATTCACAGTGGTTTGAAAGAGTATGTTATTTATTAAAAGACATTGTTCGGGAAGATACTTCCAATTTTAAGTGTTTCATTTTAATTCAATGTTTGTTCCAACTGATATTTGTGATTTAGAACAGCGCTTCCCAAACTGTGAGCCGCGGCCCACTTGTGGGGGGGTAGGTTTTGTTGAGGGGGGCCGTGAAATAATGAAAACAAATTTAAAATCTTTTAAGACTAAGTAGATTTTTTTTTATTTTAAAAGAAACGTATTTAATTTTTATTATTTCGTTTTTGTTATTTTTTTTTATATTTTAATGGAAAAAATCGCACATTGGTGCGGGTTCACAAATTTTGCTTCCTGCGTATTTCGGCGCTTAATGAATATTAGTAAATATATGCTTATTCATATAAGTTTCATTTCAAAGTAGAAATCTAAGAATTGCAGTTTCAAATATTTCACCTGATATTGACTTTTTGTGTAGCAGTATTGAAACACATCCATCACATTAAATTGTTATTAAACTTCTTTTATGTTTTTAATTCTTTCTTTATTATTAACCGTTTTACGTTTCATGTGCTTATACTGCAAATGTACAATTACAATAACAATAACTATCTAGATAAAAATCTGAGATAATGTGCCATGTCAAATGTGTATGTAAGATGCTAAAAATATATTATTTGTATTTGATTTTTGCAATATTCGCTGTGTATGTTTTGTATTGAATATAAATACAATAAATATTATAATAATCTATGTCTATAGTATATTACGATTTTTTTCGAAGGGGGCCGTGAAATATTTTAATTTTTTCGAAGGGGACCCTGACATGTGAAGTTTGGGAAGCACTGGTTTAGAAGCGCGTGCTTTTTCAGAAAAAAATCAAGTCATCTATAAATGATGATTTATATAAAAAGGTACAAAATTTTCAACTAAAAATAATTTAAAGTACTCCAATGCAAAGTGATTTCGATAAAACTGGGCAACCCACTAATCCATGAGTATCAAAAACTTTTCTCATTGATTTGCCTTCATTGCGCCAATGAATGAGTGCTGAAATAAGTAAATTTGTATACGTTTAGCAGCAAAAGCCGTTTCAGGTGCAAACATTCATCGTCGATATTATTAGACCTTGCTAATCGGAATTAAATCTATGGAAGAACTGACAATTTATTATTATTTATTCAAGTATGTCTATGTAGGCTCCTGCTTATTTGTACGCCTACTATTTTATCGCGCAACTCTACTCAATTAAGGTCAACAGTCGGAAATCAAAATTGTCAGAAAATGTTAAGAGGTGGGCGATAAAATCTCTCCCATTCGGCCCAGAATTAAATCCTCAACATTATTATAATGTCTGAAATTTTTAATCTTTCTTTAATCTCGAACGAAATAATGATTTAGAAAAAAAATTTCCTATTTAAACCTAACTCGTCTGCCTACAATTTCCTCGAATGGAAGCTTTCTGCTATTACCGTAGAGCAGTACACTCATTATATATAGTCTGCAAAAGAAAAATAAATTCAGAATTCATAACAAATATGGTTGAAACAAACTTTAATGGACTACTACTTTAACTTTTAATTAAATTTGATATGAATAACATATCAAATTTAACTAAAAGGTTAAGTTATTTGCGTATTTATTGTATTAGTGGGCCTTTAAAACAGTTTAGAAGAGGTCTTTGTTCACTAATCATACACGAGAGGACCTTGACTCCGGAAATATTGAGAAAAAGGCCATAACTATAGCGAAATAAATTACTAAAACACACAAGCTGCACATATACTTGACGGTGTCACGCAACACTCATCTTTATATCTAATCGGAGGGGGAGAAGGTCATTAAACTGTTTTTATTTCAGTTTGCAATCATCGCAAAAATATTTTTTTCCATTGTGATGCATCGCTGGTTAGAGACGTTCGCTAACAATGCTTGCTTATGTCCATATCAAGACTAGTCGTTTATTTTACTCTTGTTGATCTTAAACACATTTTAAGGCTAGTCATTTATTTATTTTTAAATTTGCTGATTCTTATTTCCATCTGTATACTTCAGAGTATGAGGAAATGTTTGTTGCGTTATACTACGAAGATGAATTCAAGGATGTTATTAAATAAATATAGCGTACAAAAATAGCTTCAATTCCCGTAATACATTATTCCCCACGTACCTGAAAAAAGTGTTGCACTTTTCCTGTTTTGTGTGTGTGTGTGTGTGTGTGTGAAAGAGAGAGAGAATAAATTAAAAATTAACTGGAGAGATTTTTTTTTAAGTGTGGAATGTGAAATCCGGTTAAAACACAATAAGACGTGTTAAATTAAATATTTTTATTTATTTTTTGTATGTTATTTCAGTATTAATACCGCGTAAGCTATCGATTTAAAATGCGTGTGTGAACATGTTGCACGAATGCACGTAACACTTGTGAAAGCATAAACTAGTGATTCGATATAAAATAGCATATTCAACCCCATTAGTTTATACAGGATGTGAAGCTTGCCTATACAATAATTAAAACGAATCTCATATAATAATTAGTAATATTTCTGTCAACGGCACTTACAAATTGTCAGTAATTAACGACTTTCAGCCGGTCGTTATTCGAAGAGATAAACTGCCACAGGGCAATGACACTAATTGTTACCGTGAATCGATAACACCAGTAATTATCGAAATCCAAAGACGCAATATAAACGACTGGATTTTTCTGAGAATGGCTGTTTCCAGGTAAAAAAAAATATTGCGAGAAATTAAAGACGATTGGACGACAATAGTGGATCTGTACTCTTTCGAGGCTATCCGCTATTATATTGGACAGACTAAATAAGATAACTACAGAAAAAAACTGCGTTCACTAGAGTACTTAAGATCGCTTTGAATTTATAGTCGGAGCAACTAAGGCTATGAGACCGGCTAAGTCATCTTCAGTTGAAAAAGTCCCTATGAAAATGCTTGACGTCCTAGAAGTTTCCCTTCAGATAGAAAGATGTGGATTCGAATCTCATCTAGGATACAATGAGCATCATAACAGCTTTGAACCTAAAGGAGAGTTAGCTGGGCTCATGAGATGGTACGAGTTTTCAGTCCCACTAAATAGACAAACTAGTCGAGGAACACACACAGCAGACAGGATACGCAGGATTCGAATTCACTCATGGACTGTAGGAAGGAAAGCGAAAAATGCTATTCGCTCGGCCACCATGCCTGCTAAATAAAACTCCAGTGAATCGATCGTGTCGATTACTCAAACTTTTCAGAACTTGGCTACCGACTGCATGTTCATTAACTCAACGAGGACTGTCTTGATAAAATGACTGCTTAAAAAAAAAAAAAAAAAAAACTGAACACTACGAAGGAATGCTTGATAAACTTTATACATTAATAAACCATTTCTGACTCAATAATACACTACATGGGCTGGTAAAAGAGAGGTTTCGTTACTGAAAGACAAAAAACAGTTAGCGGCCGTTTAACAGGACAGCTGGCAATAAAAAATTTACAGACAGGAATGGATTAGAAAATGTAAGTGAATTCAATGTAGTGAATTACAAAAGCAAACAAGAACATCATGTCAAGGAACCACGCCTGTGACCTGGAGGCCTTGTTTCACCGTTATGCTACAGAGACAACGTTATGAAAAACTAGGATAATAAATAAGGATGTTCTCTCTTGAAAAACTCAAGCCTTAACCAATGCAAGGCAATATGAGCAAACAAAGCAGTACAATTCCATGGTTTGGAATTGTACTGCTCAAATCACAAACGTTTCCGAAAGCGACGGCGATCTCGGTTAAAAAACCGTGAGAGCAATGTGCCAGACAACAGCGGGTGTTCAGTTGAAAGGAAAGGACGCCGCGAGTGTAGTGACGGGGTGCTTTACCACCTTTTACGTACTAAATTCTGTAGCTTACCTCTGTGTGACTCAGTCAGCCAGTCTCGTGGCGTTCCTCCATAGTCACCTGTTAAATATCACATGGCAAAGGCTAAGACCGAAACTGTGCCGATATTTCGAGAGAAACACGTGCAAGACAGCCAACCACCTTGGTAATCCAGTTAGTCCTTGGTTCCCGGGAACCTGCCTGGCCTACACAGCCAGCAGGGAGCGGCACACCGGTTCTGTTTTGTTTTTACTCTCACTTGTCACAGCCCGTTTAGCCAACCATGCAGGTCCTCGAGAGCACGAGAAAGGTTATTAAGCATCAGGTGCAGCGGAAATAGACCACATGCAGACAAGCCCAAGAGGAGTCGCTCCATCAAACGAACGCGCAGTCCGTGTCTGTGCACAGTAGAAAAAATAAGAAGGAAAAAAAAAAAAGTCGTGCAGAAACGGAGACAGTCAGGTGGAAACTACTGCCTCACGTTCCAACTGCACGCGCCGATCAACTGAACGTCACAAAGACCACGTGATAGGCCGTTTCCGTATCGACCAGGTACTCGCGTCTTTACCATTGTCTTCGGTCCCCTCTGTTGCAGCCAAAGAAAGTGGGTCTTGGAGATTACGGTATCATGAGACTGGTGAAACGGGAACTCGTAAAATCCCATCTATTAAACGTTGCGCCTCCCGCCAGGAGACAAGTCAAAACTTGCGCTCCAGAACCGCGTTCATCGTGCATTGTACTGAGCGACGAATGCATGGAACGAAGTGCAAGTTACTCTTTCTGCTTCTCCTAAGTTCATTTCACGCTTCTCCGGTTGCTATGAAAACGATTTTCTCGGTAAAGCAGCCGAAGGACGCAAATCTCACCAGGCAACAGAGGGCAAAGTACGCTGGCGCGTCCATTGGCTACCAAACCACAGAAGAACACAGCGTTCGGCAGCTGCATGTGCGGAAAGTAAACAACGCCTATTGTCTAATCACTGGTGGCTCTCGTTGGTAAGCAGCAGAAAGAAACGGAAAGGCGCCTGAGAGTTGTGCTTGGAAAAATTTAGCTACACAAACTTCAATAGGAATGTTTAATCTTTTCTTCAGGCGTGCATTATGAGCATAAATTGATTTGTGCACACCCACTCAGCCTCCTTCTTGAACAATTTGTTAATGTAACTATTTGATCTTAAGTAATACCAGAAAACTTTTAGGTGGAAATAAATAAAAACACAAAACAGCAGGCAATATAAATACTATACTTTCCTAATACACTAAATAATTATAGAATAATTATTTAATACACTAAATAATTATTCTATATTTTAAAATATTTCATTACTGAGGAAATTCGTATTTTCTAATACTTTAATTCTAACTGTAACAATAGGAGGGTCTAAAAATCTCAAAAAAAAAAAAAAAAACTGTAATCCATTCAAAAATTAGAAAAAATATTCAACCTCTAAACCATAAATATCATAAAATCATGAAATATAAAATGTATTTTTATATAAAAATCTAACTTTATTCATTAATAATATTGTTTGTAATTGTTTTTGAAATAAGTAGAATAGCATTATATATATATATATATATATATATATATATATATTAGTAATTTATTTTTTTATTTAATAATCTAAATTACGAAATAAATTACTACTTCCTATAGTAATTAATAATAGTTCTTTATTGTACTTTATTGCTCTGTCCACGGAATCTTTAAATTGACATTTAATGAATACAGTACAGTGGAACGGTAGCATCAGAATTTCACAGCTATTAAGTTCATCTCTGCGATGTGCACTCCACATCATTATTTATAACGAATGCCCTGATTTCGTTACCTGTTCTTGTACCATGGCTTAATTCTGAGAGCTGATCTTAGTAAAATGTATGTGGTTTATGAAGAGCAGATGGAGTGAAACAGGCCTTCCATGTTTCACTATGTTTATCTGCTGAATTTCAAATAGTTAATTGAATTCCACTATGTACTTCATTTATTCCCTCATTTTTATGGAAAATAACTGTATGTTTCTTTATTAAATTCTTCTTTTCTTCCTTCTGTGGATTAGAGCTTTGGATCTGTTCCGTCCTCTATTCTTATTCCCACCTCATCTTGGGTGGGAATAAGAATAGATGTCCTTTTTTGTGCCTTAATGAACACCTTTTATTTTCTTAAGGAGAGGGGAAGCCATTCGGAGACTACACAGGTGTCCATAAATTATATTTAAAAAATAAATGTAAGAAAAATAAAGTAAGAAAATGTAAGTAATTTCTTGATTCCAGTCCTCCCTTACTCTCAGAATCCCATTCTCCCAGCAACATTACGTTACGTAATTTCTACAAGTCCCCCGCTATTAGTATTCCAGTGACGGCCACTTAGTGTATGCAGACTTCGGATACAGAGTTGATTTGGCATATTAAGCAGAACACAGATAGGAACAAAAGTAATCGATAAGCTTAAATTGACGACAGTAAAAATCCACCATCTGTCACACAGCTAGTGTCCCCGTTTCTTCGGATAACGAAAGGAGAAAAATCGCAAAACCGTTAACGTCAGGTGAATGCATCATACTTCTTATTGCAGCCACTCTCACTGTAATATCTACACTTAATAAGTGAAGCAATAATGACACATAAGTCTTCTGCTCAAGAGGTACTGAGATCCTACTGGCTAAGTTATTTGACTTACTAAGCGATGACTACTAAGGGATTATCTGCAGCAAAGAACTTCAACTATTAGAATTTTCTAAAGATCAATCAGCCGTTGACAGTTAAAATAAATAAATAAAAAAATAAGAAAAGAAAGAAAATATTCGATTAATATTTTATTTTATCCTAAATATTTTAAAAAAATGAACAGAACATGAAAGACTAAATTCAGACAAACAAACATTAATATACATATTGCTTTAAATTCATTATTCACTGCTCCCATGCACAATCTTCGTACTTCACTCAAAACGAATATGATATTATACGTATTAATTCTGAAAAAAAAAAAAAAAAGTTTCTGATTCGTAGCATTTTAGACTTCCTTCCTCCTTATTGTCTCATAGTTAATATTCTCTTCCCCCTCCCCTGCTGCTAAACGTGATTTACGAACTAACCATCAAAATTGAACAAAATTTGATTTCTTTTTTTTTTTTTCATTGGCATTTTAAGAGGTCTTGGAATGTCTTTTAAATATTTTCTCCATGTTATAACCATTTAATAAATGTTATTGATATTAAATGAATATTATAAAATGAGGCTGACATATTAATAAGTACATATGATTAATGTAATAACGAGATTTAAAAAAAATGAAAGGTAGAATAAAATAATACGAGAAGTGAAACCTATTGGAATAATTAACATGAAATCAACTAAATTAATTGCTTTTCTTTTTCTGTCTCAAGAGGGTAGAGCATGTATCTACATGATCTGTCTGTCTAATAAACACAAATACTTCTTACTCGCTCCCCTAATAATTATCAAATTGCCACTTATCCCCCCCCTCCAAAAAAAGTATATCAGCACTGAAATGCAATACAAATGAATATTTCTTGTGATAGTAATCTACTCAATCGTTATTTGTCGTATTTTTACTACACAGCCATCTTAGAGTAATATGAAATTCCCTTAATTATCATCACCTATTCTCAAGATGTCAACACTGGACTGCTGCGTTAAATTCCAAGAATAACAGCTCGTGATAACAGCAAGTAAAGTCCGATCATGGCGTGCTATTAGCGAAGGACTTATAAAAACTCATAAAACTTACCGCAGCAATAACCTCCCGGTCAAAAATAATGAGCACGAGAACCAATGAGGAAATGCAGACCTTTTATCACACAAGCGAACGTACTTTTGGTCAGGAAATGTTCCCCTTGAGAAGCAGGGCCATCCATCAGAGGTCTGGGACGTTTTCATCGGCTACCCCACATGGTCCCTTTCAACCACTGTCGTGGCGAAGGTTGCCTGCTAACAACACTAGTTTCACCAATGGTCGCGCAATGACTGACGGGAAGGTCCGAGACGCTATCGTGCCGGCGTACATATTCCTTCCAGTGGTAGCAATTAAGCGGCAAGATGATGAGGTGAAGGAGCGCTGGAAGGTCTTCACTAATGTGATGTATGGTGCTGGCTGCTGAGTGCCTAATTGAGAGAAGCGAACAGTCGTTAGCTGAGCGTTCTTTGTTCTCACCTTCTGCTAAACGATCAGATTACACTTTCTACAAAATTCATTCATAAGACTGAGAGTTTCAAAAAGTTATAGGGGATAAGGACCGGCTTTTTTTTTTTTTTGTTGTTGTAATTTTTTATAATCTGAAACACTGTTCTGTACGCTTCTATTGTTTTGAGCACAATTCTCTATGAACTTTTCAGAAAAGCAGCATTAACCAACAAAATACTAAATTGGAGTGTCCATTTATGAGTTTGTAATTTGAACTCACTGTCCATTACTAGCTAATATATTTTCTTCAAATCTCCTCCCACCCCCTCCGTTTAAATTAGTCAAAATTGTGAACGATATTTATAGTAGCATCGCTAACTGATCAGAGTACCAAACAGTTATGCTTTACAAAACAATAGACATAATGGGTCAGATAGTCGGCTAAATCGGATTAAACGTAGCATTGTTTGAACAATCATCCAATTAGCAAGATATGCCTCACACCAAAGGATAAAAATTATTTTCTCCAGAGAACTTTCATTTATTACTTTTTTTTTTTTTAGCAGTTCCGAATTGATTTCGTCCACATGAGGAAAAATAACGTGAATCGTAGCAGACAGAAGAAAAAAAAAAAGAATAGATATTGACGAGATGGCTGATTCTGGCAATGTGTATCATTCTCTATAGTTTGCTGTTCATCCTGAATATAATAATATATTTGCCTGAAAAGGAAGTCAGTACATCTTTTGCCACAAATAATTGACACATAACTTTAATCATTGGTAATACAAGTCCACGTATACCAACAGCGCTAATTATTCTAGTTTCTTCACAAAGTCAAAATGATAGTATGCAATAATGTCATTGTAGTCGACTATTTTCATTACTAACTGAAGATACTGTTAATCCGCGATTTTTTTTTTTCTTCTGTTGGTTTGTAAGCGTGCTCATAATACTGTGGTGGATGATGCACTTAAATGGGACTAGCATCCGTTCCCTATCACCAACATAGAATGGAAGATAAGGACTATTATTTCTATATTATTGATACACTGCGTAGATGATCTCATCATGCGATGCCTATTAGGGAATCTCTAAAAGGTGGATAAATTGTCATACCTTTAACCCAATCACTGAATAAATGCGAAAATATCTGTTATGTACAGCGCCATTAATAGATACTTTTGAAGAGAAGTTGCAACCAAGAAAGGGTGTTTGTTTTGTAAACGACGCTTGCCTGCTGAGGGGTAACGATTATAAGGGTTCAACCATCGACGAATATAGGAACTCTTTCAAGGATTCTTCGGTATTAAGTTAGGTCTCACGCGTAATTCGTAGAAAATGTCCCTTTAACTTTTCCCTCGGAATATCACTGCTGATAATCTTACAGTAAGAAAAGGTCTCACAAATTCCGCTCTTAATTTTTTATTTATATGTTCGTGGTTAGTTATCCGAATACTCGAGCTCCTAGAACTGTTTTTAGCAGCACTTGTATAAAACAGACGAAGCAGTATTTTATTGCTAAGTTTTCCACATCAGCGCGGTTCTTTTTCAATTTTTGTTTGTCATCATTCAAGCACTTGAAGGAATGAACTATCTCGTTAAGTTACACACTGCACTGACTCGGTCACTGTCATCCTCTTTTCAAGCATGGAGAACACAGTTATCATTCAAGGTCGACTTTACTATTGAAGACTGTTCCTTTAATTCTTTATTCAACGGCAGAATTCTTAACTTGAATCCTTCACCTTCAGTTCGCTAGCCAGAATTGTTAGCATCGTCATATAAGTAGGTTTTAGGGGTCGCATACATTAATGGTTACATCCGTACGAAGAGGACCTACAAAACTGTAAGAGATTAATACCCGCTTTGATTTTAAGGTTCTCATACATGAATGCTATTCATGTAAAGAATCATCTTGCTACTCAAGATTTTTAATATACAAAATATTGTAATATAGAATAAAAAATTATATTTTAAAATTTAGAAACAAGTTATTTCCTTCTAACGAAATTCCTGTGTGAGCTTTACATGCAAAATACATACAAAACCAAGAATGATAGATTTTCGAGTGATGGGTATTGCAGTTATTGTTGAGTACCGAATGATAACATTAAAACAAATTCTGAGTTTTCAATAATTGTTTTTAGTTCTCAGTAAGCCTGGTTGATTGAGAGGATAGCGTTCTTCCCCCCCCCCCTCTCTACGTCTCTCCAACTAACATGCTGTGGGTTCGAATCCCACTATGAGCATGCGTTTTTGTGAGAATTTTTAGGTTAGCGAGGATTTGCGAAGTCCATTGTGAGACCGCCATTCTAGAGACCTGAAGCGAATTAAAAAAAAAAAAAAAAAAAATGTAATATGAATGATCAGTATGAACCGTTAACCATTAGCCCATTTACGGTTCATTAAATAACCAATAAATTTTCGGGCTCATTCTTAGGCGAGATTCACATTAAAAAAAGCAAAACAGCGTCTATAAATCCCATTTTCGAAAAAAAATAAAATAAAATTTTAGAAATAAAACAGTTTCAACTCAAATATCCGCAACTAAAAGAGATTATCATCGAAGGTCGACTTTACTCTTGAAGACTGTTCCTTTAATTCTTTATTCAACGGGCAGAATTCTTAACTTGAATCATTCACCTTCAGGTCGCTAACCTGAATTGTTAGCATCGTGTGCAGAACAGTTAACTAAAATGTGAAGAAAGGCTTAAATAATGCTTAGTATGCCTAGTCGGATCCCTTCTATTATTCGGAGGAAAAAAAACACGTAAGAAGAGAGAAAATAGTTTCGTATGCGTTTTCATTGCATAATAAAATTTTAGTTGAGGTGTGAAAAACAGCAAAAATAAATAAATAAAAATCACTCCTGAAACTGTTCTAGCTGAGAAATTTCTTCCACACAAGCATTTTCATGAATCAGCAGCGCCCCTGTGTAAAACTAAATTATCAGTACTTACCAGATTACTCCTCTCGTTTCTAGGAAATGCACCCGCCGATGGTCTCACTTCAATGACGCTCGAATGTCATAAACAGACGAACCATTTTTCACCGTTTGATATTCCATTAGAAAACGGTCTAGTGAAGTTCTTGAATACACAGCATTTGAGAACCCAACATGCCTTTTCTTTGCGTTAGAGTGAGCGATAACAAGTCACGTTTCTAACATCGAAACAGCGCGCGGCTGTGTGGCAACAAACGGAAACGGTCGAAATGTTGGGATGTTGTGGATCACCAGCTCAATAAATCAATGGAGAAGAGTGAGGCGGAGGATGAAAATGAGCGAGACAACCCCCAGTTTAGATCAGTCCAACATTTGCTTAATGACCCCTCCAGGTCTTTATTATGAAATTATTGATTTATCGTCAGTGATTTCCGTGAAAAATCAATCATTAGTTTGCTATTTGGCGCAGTCATTAAACCAGTTTTATTCCTCGCCCAGTTAGAAATGGATAGCAGTTTTAGTTTGAAATTATTCGCCTGGAACAATACTGTTTTTAGTCCCCCCCAAGCCTTAATTCCCCCACTTAATTAGTTCATTTGCTTCTCAGAAGACAATGAATCGGGAAATTTATGGAAATAACTTTTCTCTCAGCGCGTTTTTTTTTAATTTTTTTTTTATTTCCTGGCAGAGATAACTCTTAATGATGGGAATTAAACTTAAATAATGATCTGTGCAGTCTCATAAACGACTCTGCGAAGAATTATTCCTCTCTTCGGATTAAAATATTTGCATCTTACACTAGCAAAGAATAAACGTCCATGAAAGCAGAAAGCATTACAAGCCAAATATTATCGTGCTATCCATTAATGGCGTTACTGGAAAATGGAGACTTTATTGTGAGTAGTATGTTGTGCGCACCCCCTACCCTCAGCAGCAAATAATATTCGAAGTCTCCTGATATTGAGATTTTTCGATAGAGATTTTCCGTTATTCATATTTAGAATATAAATATCGTATAAATATAAAATAAAAGAATAGAAACATTAATTACAAAAACATTTGGGCGCTGTGGGTCCTTCCTGTAAGCTGCTGGTCTGATCAGCAGTGATTATCAACAGAGATCGATCGCAATAACTGGAAGAAAATATTACTTTCAGTGACCATTTTGAAAGTACTACTGACCAGAAAGCTAATAAGAAATCACGCAATAACCGACAAGGTTCTTAGAAATAGCATACTAATATTTGTAAGAAAAATAAGTGCAGCTAGCTATATTATTTTCAGATTACTTGTGTTGATAAAGAGCAGTGGTATCTGAAAGATACATAAGACCTTGAAGGGAGAGAGAGATGCTGATACGAAATTAATCGTGGGCATTAACATTCATATCTATGCTTATGTTATAAAGACGCTTATAATACACGTATAAAAATGAAAATTATCACTTCCCACACTGTAAGAAAGAGTTGCTCGGAACTCCAGTCTGTTGGTCCTCCCTGGACAGAAGCCAGTTAATCTTGCTGTCTGTTATCTATATCGTAAGCTATTCAACTAATCACATACTTATTACGGAAATAAAACGGGGGGGGGGGGGTAATGAATTTTTGACTTCTGTAAGAGAAAGTTGGAATAGGAGTTGGGGAAAGTAGTATTTTAACACTTAAGTACTCAAACAAGACAGATAAACAAACAAAAATACACATCTATTTTTTTTTCGGTTATATTAAGAACAGTTGGAAAATTTCCAAGAAATCTATTGTTTGGTTTCTTTCCGTCTGTTCTAACTGTGCTGAGTAATGAATAACGTACGTTCGTCAGCTGTAATTAATTACTCTTCCTGCAATCTCTCTCTCTAAGTCAAGGCAGTCGAAATTTTCTTTGGTTCGAGACGTCTATAGAAAAAAAAAAAACATTCCTAAAGGATATGAACTCTAGAAATTCTAGTGGCACATAATGTTTTAGTAAGGATTTGGGGTGAAGGAAGAGGGTGGAGGGAAGTCAAGAACTGATGTGCGAACAGAACATTTCTCTGAAGTACGCGTGAAAGTTGAATTGCTGTCTTGGTCACCATTTTTCAGATAAGACAGCTAATGTAACAGTAAGCAATTTGTTGCAGTTGTATTTATTGTGCACAGCAAGCCAACTTGTGGAAAGAGAAATGGAAAAAATAATTATGGCTCTGCAGACTTATGGTTACTAAGAAGAATGATGCAGATTCGATGGACAGAAAAGGTTAAACAAACTAACAAACGAGTACTTGATATAGAACATAAAAAGGATTACTCAATGAGATCGGAAAAAAAAAATTCTTAGGATATGTAATAAGAGAATGACTGACCAATATGATCATCGTAGGAAAATTACAGGGAAGAAGAGGTCGACCAGGACATCACTGATATGAAGGAAGGACATCGAACTCTGCACAGGCAAAAGTACCACTTAAATCTTCAAAATAGGTGAAGGGTCGCCAATCTCCGGATTGGAGATGGCACTTGAATGAATTTAATGCATTTTTCTAGATTACTACTTTATATTTTATGCACTGACAAATGTCCATTACTATACAGAAATTTTGCCTTCAAGTTTTTTCCTGCGATTTTACAGTATACACTACAGAAGTGGAAAATCTCATTTTTATGCAAGTATTGTTAGCAACGCTTATTATAAAACACGTATAAAAATGAGAGAGAAACGATCAACTTCCCATATTGAAAGAAAACATCCCTCAAGGAGAGGAACTTCACTCTGCTGGTCGTCCCCTTGACAGAAGTTATTTGATCCCGCTGTCTGTCATCTCCTGCAAATATTTCTTCGTTCTCAAAGGATCACATTACATTTAAACACAAGCCATGTAGTTATTCAGCAGTTCTGAATAGGTAGTCTCCAAAAATGATTTAAAAAAAAAAGCGTACATAAAAGGACAAGCTAGATTTCACTGACATGTTTTATTACCATTTTGGAAATGTCAATTAAAGGAGCGTTTTTTTTTTTTTAATGTGAATCCCATTCATAAAACTTGTAAACCCTCTCGGACATGAACTTTTACAGCACCTTCACAATAAGCATGGTAGTCTCACAATGAAATTCATCTACCACTTCATATTCACAAATATTTAAAAACACATTCATAAATATCCATGCCAGAAATGGTTCGGATCCACAACTTATAAAAACAAAAGTGCAATCTACAAGCATTCAAGACCGTTAATAACTTTCTTCTCATAATTGAACCCAGCCTTCATTTAAACCACAACAGTACTGCGATTTGGGAAAAATGAATACTAGAAAGATTCAAGGCCCATTGTGATCGCGATTACCATTAAAACAAGTAAGAGAATGAATGAAGATAATAGTAAAAAAGGTATGTTCCGTTATTGCATTCATGTGTCTTTCTCTGAGTTTCGTAATGTGTAAAAGTATCTATAATCCGTACATCCTACCTAAATAATTTATTCCAGAAAATTTTGTCCATACTCCAGCTGAACAAATTCACCTCAAATTTGATACTAAGAATCCTTATAAAATTTTACAAAAATTTCTCGAGGCTATTCCAATTTTTGTTTCAGTCGAACCATTTGCAATGCAAGGGCACAAAGGCGCAAAACACATTGCTGTTATAACTGCAGTACTTCGCTCCAGTTGGGTGGAATGTAATTAAATTTGGGATTTCGGATGCACACAACATCAATGTATTTTGCTACTGGTCTGTGGCTTAACCAAGACTGATGGAAGATTCCTTCTGCGCTCATTAAAATTCCATTTTTCATTGACAAAATAATTCGAAATTATAATAATAATTCCTTCTAGCTTTATGGCGTCAATGAAATTTGGTATTTGTGAATACTACTAAAATTGATCCTTTCCATTGGACGATTTTGATACAAAATTAGGTAAAACAAAATAGTGTCTGGCGCACATAAGTGAAAAAAGATTCAACGTTTAGTTGTTGAGATAACGATCAGTCTCGCTAAACGAAAACACTGTATTTCCTTATGCTTGCAGGAATCTGGTTTTGTCAAATTTTACCACTAAAATGTTCCAACAAATCAATATTGTGTTGACTGGAAACATTTTCTTAAACAATCTTAACACCAAATTTCATTAAATTCCATCCTCCCAGAGCAGAATTATTATTATTGTTGCTAATCGTTTCACACATACACTTCAAAAATCATATTCTGTAACATCCGTAGAGTAGTTGACAGACGATGTATTTGCTTGAAATGATCGGAATTCAGTTTTCCCTAGTAGCAAAACAGAATCATTTAATACAATAATTCAAACGAAAGGGGAGAATCTAAGTTTTACAACACACGCTAACAAGATAGAGCAGAAATGAAATTACAAACAAACATAATACAAACAAAATATAAACAAACATAATACAAGACTCGCCATATATTTTGGTTAATTTGGCGTAATCTAAGCAAACAATAACACATATAACAAAACCATAACATAGAAGCAAACAAATAAACTGAAATAATTTATTTTTCTGCCACGAACGATTGAGTATCTCTGTATTATAGATTAATACAGTTACAAAGGTTGATAACAAAAACATGATAAAATACAGTTTTAAAAAATGAGAGCGATTATAATTACCCATTATCACTTTTTTTTTTTTTATCAAATCACTTTAATCTATTTTACTTCTTTACTGTATGCATAAAAATTTGAATATCCGATCACAGTCAACCCAAGTAAGTTCAGTTCTTAAAAAAGCATTATCCTAAATGAAAGGTTTATTTATATCTGTCATTCTGGTTGGCAGAGTGGGAAGTGGATACCGCTACTCCAACCAGCAGAAATGCGCAGGGTGAAACTACCGCCATCCTGCTTAATGGAAGTCTGAAGTGGCTTGATAAAGTTCAATGTTTGGTCGCTACAGTGGAAGTTTCTGATTATCAGCGTCAGCCTGCCCAACCTCCTAATGTATAACATGAAAAATATCGCAAACTATACAAAACATGGCTTTTCATTTAAAATAACACGTATCCATTTTCGTTGCTCGAAATCTTGATAATTAAATTTTCAGTGCTGTTGTTAATTATAAATTACTATTATCTCGTTGAATGTAAAAATACTAAGTAGTTATTTACAGAAAAAATTTCCCTAATACTGGGGACTCTTACAATGAACTGCTTGCAGTGAATGAAGTTCTTAGAATGAACTTCATTCACTGCAAGCATCGTGTTTCTGATAGAATAAAATACTTGTTGTAAGGCTTTATATAATACCATCACAACTCAGACTACTTAGTTTTTAACCATTATAATTTCACATTATATATCTATTTATATATAAAAACGAACTTCTTGTCCTCTTTCGGAGTGTGTTTGCTGCAGCAGCTCATACTGTCTCGGGCGAGCTTATGGGATTAGTCAGCTAAGGGTCTGTATGGAGAACGTTCTTCAATGACTAGGGTGAATTCGTGGAGTAAGGCGACCTCACTTGTTTTTTGTTACTAGTAAGAAGTTATTTAGTCATGAATCAACGGTAATTATGCCAAAGTTTGCAATGAGTGAGTTATTAAACCATCCAAAGAGACAGCGCTGCGAAAATAAGAAAACGTGTGATGTAAATATTATTGTTGACGATGATATCTACAATGATGCCGTGTTAGTGAGGAGGGGGTGGGGACATTGTTGAACACAGAACGAAACTGAATCGGGACGAAAAAAATCAGTGGCCAAATTTGCGAAAACGTAAACTGGTGGAAAATAGAGTGAAGGAAAATGAAAACGAACAGAATTTTGTTGGAACAAGCACAGCAGAGAACGACTCCTCCCTACTACAAAATAAAAAGGATTGATCGCATTCCTTTCCTTTCATCTTTTCCATCCCCTAGGACAGCAGAGTCCTTTGATCAGGGGTCATGGCATTTGAATGCAGCCGGTATGCCACTCCTCTGCTGCGTCCCTTAAGTGCGAGTATTTTATGCCTGTGGATTCAGGAGGCCGGTCTGTCTGTTTTGAGAGATAAAGACCCGGATTTACGGAACAATAAACCCTCTACCCCTGAATGAGACCGGCCAACTCACATTTCACTGAAAAGCCCTGATAAAGGTACTTCGCGTCAGACGGAATTCGAACCCAGGCCTTTCAATCCAAAGGGCTTTGTCGAAATCGACTGAAATACGGAGGCATGCTGATCACCTTAGACGGAAGAAATTATCACTTATTCTCATTTGTGATTAAACCTGCTTGATTATGTATTTTGACATATTTGTTTTGTATTTAGGAAACTAATACACGTCTTTCCCTCTCTAACTAAAAGAGAATAAAAAAAAAAGCTGCACATGTTAACGATGATTGTTATCCAAAAATATGATATTCGAGGAAATGCAGAGCGGATAACTCCATTGGTAAACAATTAACAAACTTTGAAGGTCGTATATGAACTGATCTTTACTCAGATAACTTAAAGATCAGTTATCTGCAGGAGGACCAGCAGTGTGTTAAAAACCGTTTCTCACTTTTTTTTTTTTTTTTTTTTTTTTTGCAATTCATTACTAAGTGTAATAAAATAAACATGACTAGGTCTTCTCATCTCCATGATACAATAGGAAGGTGCTGAGAGCTTGAAAAACACTAAAAAAACCTTCAATCCATCATACTCACAGCGAAGATTAGAGGATAAAACACGCTTCTGATATATTTAAATCCATTCTCGATTACGTTTCATTATACATCTTGTTTTTTCACAAAGCTGCTTTGGAAAATCACTGTCGATTCATTTCTAAGAACAATGGACCGGCTCGCAATCATTTTATCCAAATTAATTCATTAAATATACACCGAAATTATGCTTAGTGTTCCTAGTTTCATCTGTGATATAAACGAAGGATACGCAATGTGAAGTCGCGTGAGAATAAACCATGGAGTGCATCTAACAAAAGTGTTGCATTCCCATTATTATTATTTGTGCGTTCCACATCTTTGCATTTAACGAAAGGCTTCCTTGTTTAGCGCAAGCAAGGAGGTTTTATTTTCCCCTCGAATTTTTAATCCTGCAGCTGAACAAAAATGCTCGTACAGACCATCACTAAATACACACAAATTAAACTTGCCAAGATATTATATTCTTGTTTTATTTTATCCAAGTGTAAACAAACAAACAAGAATATACAGTAATCCTTCGATTAATGCGCCACCGATTAGTGCGTCATTTTTTTCGATACCCAAATTCCATTAGTGCGCCAATATACATCTTAAAAAAAATGTTACAGATTTAAAAATTTTTTCGATCTATACATTTTTATGGCTAACTATTTTAAAAAATAACTCGCCAGAATGAAATAATTTAGTTACCGATTTAAAACATTTTACAAAGTAATTTTTTTAATGGCATACTACACTATGCATTCTACGTTCCAAATTTTTGCCGCCAAAATTTATGTCGTCTGCTATAGTATGCCCACAGATTCGAGACCCTTCAATTTCTCCCCTTCAATGATAACGTCCAAGAGTTAATTAAATCTCATTCTGAAGAATTGAGTGATTCCGACCTGCTAAATTCTAAGATGCACAGCGAGAAGATCCCGAAGAATATGAAGAAAATTTAACAAATGATAGTCAGCAAAAAAGAGATTTCACAGAAACAATTTGAAAATACTTTTTCGTACAATCGAAGTTTTTAAGCAGCCATGCTTAAAGACTGACCCTGGTGAAGAGAGAACCAGTAAAATTTGCAGAAGAGTAGAGGAGGCAATAAGGCCATACGTCGGTTGTATGAAAAAAAGAAACAAAATGCCCGCCAAACTACGTTAGCTCAATTGTTTGTTAAGAAGTAAATAATAAAATTTATATTCTGAATATGTTTTATTGTCTTTCAGCTTCATGGTTTTCCTTTAACTAGGCCCTGAGACATACCTTAATTCTTTTATAAAAAAAATTAAGATTCAAAAAAGAAATTTGTGGAACGAATTATACATTTTCCCATAGGTTACTATATTCGATTAGTGCGTTTTCGATTAATGCTCCTGTTTTAAAGAACGCATTAGGCGCACTAATCGAGGGATTGCTGTAATTTCTTGGCAAGTTTAATTTAATTTGCAATCAAGTGAAAAAACTTTCTGAACACACACAAATACTAGCTAGCATTAGGAATGCCACGTTTTGTATAATACGGCAGAGAAATGAAACTCGGTGGGGACAGCGATGAAAAGATACCAGCTGCCTATAAATTTCCAAAAAAGCTATGGCTAAAAAATGGCCTCCTACCCCCTCCCCCACTTTTTTTTATCGTTGCTGTCACGACCCTAAGTTTGATGGTGTGAATGATGTGATGGTGCTTTTTTCTAATACGGATAATCCGTGTTATTATGGCAAAATAATAATGGATGATGCAAGATAATAAAACATGCAAAAAGGAAAGAGTTTTTTTTTTTCATCCAGAGATGCCGGGATAGAGCTGTGAATTTGTCACCTCTCCCCACAGACTCATTTTGGTGTCCCCTGACGCCTTGCATCCAATGAGGGGACCCAATCATCCATTCATTAGCTTGACCTTGGGTTCGAGAACAACTGCGCTACATTTTTAACTTGTTTTTACAAAATGTTTTTTTCTCAACAAAGCGTGATATTCACACTCCAGGACCAGAGTAAGTAATCAATGAAACAAATATGGACCGGTGTAAACGAAATAAGACTGTTGTAAAGAGCAAAATATACTCTTCATGCATTTGTTAATTACGTTTTTTGTCCTTTGACAATGCATTAAATTTTATTTTAGTAAGATGAATATACGCATTACATTCACATTTAACTTGAAAATAAAACAAAAACTAAATAAAAAACAGTATTCGCTTCATGTGTTATTTCACAAATTGTTTTGTTACGACCCGACAGAAGCGGCAAAAACGTCAGGAGCCCCCAAACACGTTTCGTGTTTGGGGACTCCTGATTTATATCTGTTTTCTTGTGCTTAATATATAGTAGAAACAGAAAACAGTTTCTGTTTTCTGTTAAGTATTGATTGCGTTGTCCTGTTGGCAAATAATAAAATTATTGTACTATTATCAACATGGATGACGCATTTCCATCAATTCGCTCATTTTATAAACGAGATCAGTGGCTACATCTCAGTAGAGGATTAGTTGTTCAGATCTTCAGGCGCTCGTGTTGCTTGAATCGCGGTTTGGATGTCCTCATTTCAAACTTGAGATTTAAGATTTTTTTTTAATAAACTTTAATAAATTGACAACGCCACTGAGCTAATTTGCTTTTCAAATAAACCATCAGTGAAATTACTGGCAAATGCATTAACACGGAGATTGATATTACTTAGTCCACTCAAATTAATTCAATACTTTGAAAGTCGGTTATTTCAGATGTTTCTCGACTGATGTTTTCCAACTTATTAAACATGAAAACATATTATATGTTTACACAAATTCATTAAATCGTGTGAAGATAAAAGTGTGTGTATATATATATATATATATATATATATATATATATATATATATATATATATATATATATATATATATATCTTGAAGTATAAAAATCGTTCATTAAGTGACATCTGACAAATAAAGTCCACAATCTTCGCAATTCCAAAATGACTGACAATGCGAACTCGACCTCCCTGCTTACACACGGTCCTTGAATGAATGAGAAGAATATTACTGCTCACACTGTGAAAGCAAACAGATGATTGATTTCATTTTAGGCGGACTCTGTAGGGAGAGGCACCCGTGCGAGGTGCCAAGCTTTTCCGCGCTAATTTGGCCATCTACACAGACACGACATCAACACCTGCATTTATCTGGCTACTAATAGATGGATGTGTATCCCTTCGCCACCTCTTAAGCCAGAGTTTCAAAAGCAGCTCCCCAAACGACGGGAATGGAGAAGAAAGAGTGGGAAAACACTCAGGCTATACTATGTAAAGACCATACGACTTCTGAATGAATGCCAGTCTGCAAATGTAGGTCAGTGACAGTAGCATGCAAAAAGAAGGGGGGGGGGATGTATATGCAGACAGGACATCGCTTAGCAACAACGAATGATGGGGGGGGGGGGGGAAGAGAAGTATCAACAGAAGTTAACAAAACAATAAAGAACAAGTACGGTGCGTGCTCGATGAGCTAGGGATGCCGTAATGAGAACTGCCTGAGCACTAAACTTCTTGTGAGAATATTTCACTGTGGAATGACAGTATCATAAATGAAAAGTTAAAATAACCGCGTAATGAATCCCCCCCCCATGGTCCCAGCATATAAACAATTCCTAATATCTCTCTAATTCATATTTGTACCATTATTCTAATTCCAGCTGCTCGGTTTTGTCAATACTCTCTGAAAGCTATTTTAGACAAAAACAATAGATATTTACTATATGAATTCACATTAAAATTGCAAAATAAAAATCCATGGCCTCTCCAGTTCTGATTTTTTCGTTGCAAGACAGAATAATATTGATAGATGTATTGTATTTTCCAGTACTATTCTAATTTTCTAGAAAACCGTGACATCGTAGTATTCTAACGAATATTAGAATAGCACTGGTTTTATTTTTATGAATTAGAAGGCTTTAGAAACACTAAAATAGCATTTAAAAGTATAAATATAAATGGTCAAAACGGAGCTTGGATCATTTACTTAAATAGAATTAATACTTACAATTTCAAAACCACAACATTGGGTTGGAATTATGGCCGACTACGGCTATGAGGCTAATATAGCACGTCTGTTAACTGAGTGTTTTTCTCAGTATGTCTGTTTAATGTAGGATGAAACCTGTATCACAGGAAAACCGGACCTTGTCCAACATATAACTTCATCGGAGTCTCACACTTTAACAAACTTAATAAACTTTAATAAACCATTAGCAAGGGCGTATAAAAAAATTGTGAAAGATTATATATATATATATATATATATATATATATATATATATATTAAAAAAAAGCTTCTCATGTAACCAACCGGAAAGGAAGAGAAACTGTATTTAAAAAACGTATAAAATATTTAATATGGAGCTTTAATGTTATGAAAATTCTTTTATATTCACATTTGTCACTAGACACTTTCTTTTCTGCAATTTGGGATTATTTTTAATTTTCTGAAACTTTTGAATGTGTTAAATCGATATTCAGTTTTTTTTTACTGAATCATATAAATCAAAAAGCATGTAAATAAATCAAGGCCAAAAAAAAAAAAAAAACAGTCGCGCACCAACTTCCATCCTTAAACATTTACTGACATGTTGAAATACTAAACAAAAAGCAAATTTCTTAAAAACGAAATAAACAGCGAATTTGAGAAGAAAATTAAGGAATGAGATGGCATTGTTGAATTTTTATTTAGCAACAAGATAAGAAGGAGATATTCTCGCTGAAAAGCTAGCCATTAAATTTGACTTATTGCCTTGTGGTTTCACAAGTAGCTTCTAATTCCAAACAATTCAATCAGATATCACGTCACTTGGTTATTGGAAAAGTCGCCTTCCTGTCTGCAGCAACATATCGCTTGTTTGTTACACACGGCGCCAGAACCAGACTTTTAACCTCTCTTTCCTGGCCTGAATGCAGAACCCCCCCCCCTCCTATCATCTTACATCATCCTCAAGAACAGCGTCTTTACAATCATCGTTCTGTATTTCTTCATACAAAACAACTTCTGTTCTACAGGAACCTTGAAATCATTCCAGTAACTCATTATGGAAGTCTCGTGATTACCTCTAAGTCACTGGGCTAGCAATTCAGTGTTTGTGTTACTGCAACGTCCTCTATCGAACATTAATGCAATTAAGTATAATTAAAGAAAAGCATTGTTGTCATTCACACAAACATTACTTTATCAATTTCCGTTTTGTCTGTACCTCTAATTGTTATAAAATAGAGATTGATTGATTGATCAGAATTCAGTAATCTGCAAATATTTAAATATTCGCAGTTAGCTGAACTACTGATATTTTACCAAATTTTGCTGAAGATTACATAAAAAGTATGAATTTTTCACCCGCACACATTAAATAAAATGCTTTGTTCTTTTATTCACAAATAAACGAGTATCGTCTCTAATACAGGTGCACCTCAACAATTTCGGTTGACTCTTCAATAAATTCAAATTTTGTTCTTTTCAGGTATATATTATTCATCCCTTTCTGGACATAGTAAGCATTTGTCCTCAGCAGATGACTGTTTCGCCTGAACTTCAAGAATCACAGGACTCAAGAACTGGTATTATTTTCCTGATGGTAGTATGCCGTACATAAGATTGCATAATTCAAATTTCTCCTTACTTATATAGAAGAAAAACTAGTAATTTTAATTAAACAAAAATAACAGCCTCTAGATGCGATCATCAGATCATAGATTCTGCAAATGACATACAGATTTATTAGTTTTGAACTATCTTCTAAAAAAATCCGATTACGTAACCCTTACGTAATAAGTGAAGTTCAAATGTTATCTTCTCATTATTCGGACCCATGGATAGTGGCGCTGCCATTTAATGGTAGGATAGGCAATGTTTCCTTCTAAAGCTGCGGGCATACGGCTGTGCAGCGTCACTGTCAAAGCAAAAATACTGGTAACAAAAAAAAAAAACTGTTTTAGGCAGTATTTTTGTTATCAGTATTTTTGCTTGACATTAAGAAACATTAAGATGTCAGAGCAAATACAGTACAAAGCTCGGTGTAAGACAATCACAGTGACATTACGAAACTTAAAGCTGCAAGAGGTTGCAAGTTATGACTAAACGAATTAGTTGAAACTGAGATTACGATTTGTATATTTTGTTGTTATTATTATTATACGACACCTCCAGGGAATCCAAAGACTCATCGAGGGAGGGAACCTACTCCACAACTCTCTGTCTCCACCAATTACGTACAACCAACCTCAACTACCATCATCATCATCATCTCCACAAGGGGTCTCAAACTCAAAACGCAGCAAAGGGCCAGTCAATTAGATGTATATCAGTTGCGAACCGTGTTGAATATTATTCTGTGAACAAAAACATAAATTAAAAAAAAGAAAGGCTCTAACAAAGGCCCTTTTGTTGCCGAGCCTTTACGACTTACGTAAACAATTACACCGCCATTTAAATTTATAACTATTTTTATTTCTAAATATTAAAAATATAACAAGTTTAGAAAATAAAAGTTCAATTACATTTTATTCATTTTTAGAAAATTGTTTAAATACATAATTTTGACTTACAAAAATAAAGATTTTTATCTACGAGTCCTTCTTTTAATTTTATTTTGATCCTGAAACCTGACATATTTTCCTCTGTACTAACATGTCAATATCTGCTTTTTCGTTTTCTGTTGCAATACGAAGTATTGCATTTAATCTAGAATCTTTTATCTGTGAGCGAAACTTTGACTTATTAAGTTTCATAATTGCTCACATACATAGGTGCTTCCAAAGATTGACAACATTTTTGCACAATAAATTTTATATTTGGGATATTTACTGCCGAGATATTTATAAAAATTTGGTTTGCCAACTTCGTTATATTTATTTTTTAGTTCAGTATTGCACTAGAGTTCAGTTACTTCCATTTGTAATTCTTCGTCAACATTTTCAATATTAATTAAAAACAGGTGAACTGAATAATAATAATTCATTTTCAAAATGGATGAAATCAGAAAATCTTTTTTCAAATTCAATTTTTCAATTTGAGGAATGTACTTTTCAGCATCATTATTATTTCGAGAAATCGATTTAAGTGTAGGAAAGTGAGCTAAATTATTCTTTGCTAACTGGGTTTGCCAAAGATAGAGTTGCACGAATCATACATATGACATATCAACTGTTCATGTCCTTGCAGAGCAGTATTCAAAGTGTTTAAGTGGCTTGTTATGTCAACTAAAAAGGCCAAGCCTTTGCACCAATCTTCATCGGTGAGCTGAGGATTCAATTTTCCTTTGGATGAAATAAAGATGTCAATTTCTTTTAAGAGTTCAAAAAATCTTTTTAAAACGAAAACACGACTAAGCCACCTAACCTCCGTATAATATAGCAAACTGCTGTATTGTGAATCCAATTCATCCAACAAAGCATTGAATTGTCGATGGTTCAAAGCGTGAGAGCGTATCCAGTTTACTGTTTTAATTACTACACTCATGACGTGTTCCATCTTTGAGTTTTTAGCACAAAGCGACTCCTGGTGTATTATGCAATGAAACGATTTAAGTTTGTCCTTGCACAAAATTTCCTTTTTCATTTGAAGTTTTGTAGCAAGTCCGATGTTAACATCAACCATAGCAGGAGCCACATCCAGGGACGAATGCTGGTCTTGAAATTCTACACTGAAGTCTGATTAGCGGAATAATGAATTACTGACCATTTAAAACTATATATTTAGACATTTATGTACATTTAATCATACAAAGACAACATTTATTTTACAAATGATATTCTATCTTTTTCAATTTAGCTACTTGATTTTTCCCAAGCAACACGCACACTTGTAAAGGCTGGCTGAAGCTCACTGGCTAGAGCTACTACAGTGCTGCAGCGAGGACCTGGAAGCTCCCACAACCGAGCAAGCAAAGGTAGCTTTGACTAGAGACGAGCAACATCGGCCTTCGATACACAACGCAAAGCTCAATTATTGCCGCTCAAGCTTAAGACGTCTTCTGTCTACAAAAATAAAAGCCTAAATGGAATGCTTATAAATGCATGCATTTATTAACAAATAAAACTACTTCTTTCCCAGGTAATGAGCTTGTGCAGCAAGCAAACTAAGCATGGAGAATTCGCCCCTGGCCCCATCTGTAGTCACACTTACTAATTTTGACCAGTCCGCGTGAGCATTTTCAAGACTTTTCTCAATACACAAATATAAATAATTTCCGGTCGTTGTTCCTGACATAGGCACTATATCCAATAGTTCTTCAGTCATATTCATATCGTCATCAACGTCAAGAATAAATATTGCTAACTGGGAAGTACAGGGCCGATTTTATCATTAGGCGAACCTAGGCAATCACCTATGGGCACCAAGACTTTGGGGCGCCAGATTTTGCTACATATAAAACTAACAGGAACTCCTGTATTCCATAAAATTCATATATGTAAGCGTACCATTTCTTTACGGGACTTATATATACGTCCAGCAAACCTGGATAATATTCTGTCCACCTGCTGAAAGAACATGGATAAGAAGTGTAGTTTGACAGTCATGTCCATTAGGAGCAATAATCCTTCACGCTGAAAAGAACACTTAACTATACTTGGTGCATGTAGTAGCTATGTTCAGTTGCCTACAGTAAGAAACGCAGTTGCTTGCCGTTTGCTCGGTAACCGGAATCTAAGTTATATCAGACTAAATACCTATGAGTTATATTCATTTTGCTGCTTGTTTTTATCGTATAATTATAGTTTTTAATGCCAGCGCAAAATAGGAAATCCTTTCATACTTTCTTCACTTCATATTGTATGACTTTGGAAGATCAATGTCACTATCAATTTTTTGGCTAATTATTTTAATCGCCAATACATTTTAAAATTCTCCCAGAACTTGATTGAAGATAATTATTTTTGTCAAACAATTATTTTATAAATTCATGAAAATCCGAATCTAAAAATGAATACAGCCTCCATCTGTTCCTAATTAAGTTTTCTTTTTTATTCATAATCTTAGTTCGAAGGTTAGTTCACAGATTGCGCAAAGGTTCGCAGTTTTAAATTTTGCTTTATAGAGAATCATATGTAAATCTTGAATCATATCATGTAACGCATAATTTTTATAAACGTATTCTTTAGGATTTTGCATTTCAACTTTCTTGGTTTCCCCCAATCACTCCCTACAAATCGAAATAAACGGCAGTTATGAAGTCAACTGTTATGTACATATTTTCGGTATTATGCGGCAGTTTTGAAGTAGCGATATTTTCCCTACACTTTATCCTTCGAAACATGCGTCAAATTTTCATTTTGACGTATGTGTAGGTGCATGCGTCAAAATGAAATTTTATTTTAAAAATTTTCATAACAGAATTAATTCGCCTTTAATGGCTAACCCCCTCCCAAAATTATCACCCCCACACACAGACACGAAAAAAAATACTGCTAGATAACATGTGCGCACTTTCTTTTTGTTTGAATTCGTTATTTTTCCAAAGTAATTGTACTGTTGCAGTTTTAAGCAAAACACAAAGGTGAAGAATCTCTGATAAAAAAACCATTGGATACAAATTTTTGATATTAAAAAGACTCACAATCGGAAACCCCGAGTAACAAATATTAACAAATGATGTTAAACAAATAATGTTTAACATCATTTGTTGTTCATTAAAAAAAAAAAAAAAAATCGTTCCTAAAATTGAAATGTGCGACCCATATAATTTTATTTTCAAGGAAAGAAAGAAAATGTCATATTTATTTCAATAAATGTTATTTAAAAAATATAAATATTTGACATAATATTTCCAATGCAAACAAACGTTTTGATTATTTATTTTTGCACATGTGAAATTCGTTTTCATTTGGGAAGAGAGACAATAAATAAATTGTGCAGCAAAAAAGGGTCAAATATCGTAAGACAGTAAAGAAATTCGAAGTAATACAGTGCACATAAAGACAATAATCCGTTAACGGAGTGTGTGTGTGGGGGGGATAATTGCATTTTAACAGATAGAATGCTGATGAAGTTTCATCAGCATTCCACATTCTTATTAGGTCAAAGAGATTTTGAGTATATTTGCGAACAGATATATTCAACATAACTTAGCCAGTTTTGTTGTAAAAAGTGCCGCATTTGCAGAAATACTAGCGGCATAATAATAAAATAGCAAAATTCATAATGCTTCAGAATAATTTGATAATTTTGATAATACTAAAATAAGATGAGACATCTGTAGAAATCTATTATTATTATCAGAGTCCTTTTAATTATGAACTCTATAAATATATATTTAATAAATTGGTTGTATTTTTGTGTTATTAATTAAATAAACTAGTTTCATTTTGTCAAAGATGGTTTTCACTTCTGAACTACCTGGTCTATTGTTCTTGTCAATATTACTAAATTCCAATCGCCTTCTCTGGAAATTTACTCTTAGTAAATGTTTGACTTGTATTGACCAACCATTGAGTGACTCAGCAGTTTAATCCAGAGATTAAATATATGGTCAGTTTGATCCATAACATTCTTAAGAATATTTCACCCTGTGATTTCCCAGAATCCTGTTAAGAAAGAACAGATAGCTGAGTATTGAACTTGCGATCATTTTGAAACACGTTCCTGAGAACAGAGGTTTTTTTGTGTGCTGTTGCTGCTATTTGTATTAATTAGTTGGGTAAGAGCAGTTTCTATATCACATAAACAGAGCATTTAATTTTCAAGTTTATTATTATTTATAAATTAAATGATTTTTCAGTTCATTTTTTGTGCATCAAGATTCTAGTTATTTTAGGATAAAATGTCGAGTAAAAAGTGAATATCAGCGGGCATAGCTATCGGTTATCGTTACTATTCATTGTCTCTACGTTTTAACTAAAGCTGGAATTATTATGCTTATTACTGCAACTTAAAAGAATCAAATCTGGAGTTATATATATATATGTATATATATATATATGCATGCTTTTTATGTGAATCGCATGCTTCCAGTAAGTAAGGTGGTCTCGCATTAGGCGACAAAATTTACCTTTCACCTAAAGTTGTGTGTGGTTGGAAAGCAGATAATGCAAATTGAAACGTTTTATATTTATATTTAGATCTATGTTGTAATTCCATAAATATAATGATTTTTGCTACAATTTTTATTACCGCAAATTCAAAATTTTTATTTTTAGTGAGAATATCTGAACTTTAGAGTTGAAGTTCCTATTTTTATCTTGATTAGCAAGCTTAATTGGATTGCATTTAAATTCTTTTCTTTTCTTTTTTTTTTTTTTAAAAAAACTTATCTTTATACTAAATTATTACCATACCTTTTCATATTTTTTAGGTATTCAGAATTTTTGTAGCAACTATGATGCTTGTCAACGAAGCTTGTCAAACAAAATCAACAATCACCACTGCAATTGAAATCTTCCGCAGAAAGATTTTGGATATATTTGGATATAAACGTAGATATAAAGAAATTAAAGACGCATTACTTGTACTATCCATTTCTCCTCATGAAAAACCCATTTCTAAATTAGAGAGCTCATCATTGGCTGAACATTTTGAGAAACCAGAAACAGAATTTTAATTGTTGTGTGGGACAAAAGTTTACAACAAATAGATGCTACTAGTAAATCTCTACAAGATCCCGATATGGATTTGTTTTTAGCTAATAATTTGTTACACTCTTCAGTTGGTTTCAATTATATATGTATGTGAAGTCATTAAGGTCACGGGCCGCCAGTTTGCGACCCCTGATCTACACCAACGCCATCTATGAACAATTATATTTTCGCTTGAATAAAAACATAACCTCTCATTCGTTTTTATATACTTTTGGGAGCTTACAAACGTGAAGTGTGTTAAGCAGTTTTCGACAATCACGCTCCCCCTCCCTCAACTCCTCACTGAGACTCACTCCAACCCAATCAGTACTGTCTTCTCCTGTCTTTTAACCTAACTCCGGAAATCTTCCATCATCTTGCGCTGTAAAAATAATGCGTTCCGGATGTAAAATCATATAGCAGTCTACATACTCTGGTCCTACGATCAGTGTGGGGTTAGAAGAATTTTGATTTTTTGAATGTGATTCCCACCCACGAAAGGTTATTAGTAAACCTATATTACATTTGTACCGTGGGTGGGGTAAGGATTTTACCCCCTATTTTCGTCAATTATATATATATATATATATATATATATATATATATATAATTATATATATATATATACAATATATTACAATATATATACAAAAAATTACAATATATATATATATATATATATATATATATATATATATATATATATATATATATATATTGTAATTTTTAATTTATTTTTACATAGACCAGAAACCCTACTCTAGTGACAAAACATGAAACTTTTTCAAGCCACTTCAGGCCTTCAGTAAGCAGAGCGGCGGACTGACATCAGGTCATAAAATTCATCTCCTACCGAAAAACAATCACAAACAAACCAGACCGGCATCTGCTAAATGCAAAGTATCAAGTGCCGTTGATACTTTGCATTTTTTTCTTTTAATAATACATATTGTTTTCTTGTAGCGAAGTGGACAAACATGTTTCAGTTTCGAAACTGAAAACTTCGAAACTATTTTGATATCAGTGCCTTCTCTTAATATTAATTTTCTTCGAGATGTAGGCTACAGCTAAGCCTGATCACATTGCCATCTAAAAAGTTATTCCTCTGGCCTTCCTAATATCTCTTTCCCCTTTAATTTTATGTTTATTTCCTTTTGCAGTCTTCCCTCTTAATTTCGTTATATGTGTCCTCTCTCTCTCTCTCGTTCTTCTATTTTATAATAATTTATTGCAATTTTTCTTCTTCCTTCTAGGCCATCTGGCCTGTTACAGAGCTATCTTAAGCCGAGATAAACTGGGGAGAAAAACCCTGCTGTCCACGTCTGGCTAACTTGGCTATGGCTGAGAAAGATCCATAAGCTCCTCACGTCGTCGACGGGAATCGAACCCAGGACACTCTTTCCCCAGGCATATTGCGAAGCGCATAGCCACTAGACTAACGCGCGGACACAATTTGCAATTAATTTCTTATATTCGTCATTTCGTATTCCATCCATTCTCGTACATCCATCCTTGAACTGCTCTAAAAATTTCATTTCACCTGCTACAGGGTGGCTCATAAGTCACGAAGGAGTTTAAATATTTAATAACTTATTTATTAATATTTTTATTAGTTTTTTTTTTTTTTGTTATTATTGAATAAAGAACCATGCACTGACTGCTTGGAACGGTGTAATTTATTAACCACATCGTTATAATTGCAATAAATGCCATATCACGTCTTAAATATTGTAAATGCGTTACACGTTTTGTAGTTTGGTGTCAATTACTGTTTTGGTTCACATGGGATGTTTACCCGAGAATGCCAGTTTTAGTTTTCTTTAAAGTAATTCCTAAGTTGTATTCAGTACTTAGTTGTAAAGGTCTTAGTTATAAACATAAAGATCTTTTGATTTTTGAATGATTACTTGATCAACTGTCGCGTTTACTATTGTATTTTGACTGGCTTTTATTCCTAATTTATTATAAATCAGGAATAACCCACTTCTTTACCAGGTCATCTATAAACTATTAAATTAGTGGGGGGGGGGGGGAGACGAAGACTACATTACTGTCAGGCTCCTTGATTAGGTTCTATTTCTGCTGCTTATACGTATATTGATCGATGTTTATTATTATTTTGGATATATAATTGTTGGTTATATAAATACAACTCAGAGAATAATTTCTATGCTGAAGCGACCCTTGACATGTAAGGATAAGGAAGTAATTTTGCCTCTTTATAAGACTTTGATAAGACCACACTTGGATTACTGTGCGCAGATTTGGTCTCCCAGGTTTCAAGGGAATAAAGAAGCTGGAAAGGGTGCAAAGAAAAGTTACAAAGATTATATCCGGATTATAGGATGAGGACAGATTGCGAGTATGTGGATTACAGACTCTGGTTAACAGGAGAAAGAGGGGTGATTGATAGAGGTCTATAAACTTTTGAATGGGTGTTATAGCATTTCAAATGATGAAATTTTTCGCTATATGGAAGGCGGGGAGAGAACACGGGGGACATCCATGGAAGTTAAGGTTGTTCTCAGTCAAGAAAGGGGTAAGAGCTAGGTTTTTCTCTCAGAGAGCAGTGAGTGAGTGGAATAATTTGCCCTTAGGGGTAGTGAGTGCATCTAGTGTGAATGAATTCAAGAGTAGGTATGATAGCTGGGTTGGGTAATTTACAGCCTCCCTCGATGAGTCCTTGACTCCCTGGAGGTCTCAGATAATAATAATCCCTTGACTGTTTTGGATAGCCTTGATCTTCAATTATATTTCATAATTTTTTATTTATCAACTCAATCAAAGGCTTTTTCACCATTTATAAATGCACGCTGAATTTGGGAGTGTAGTTTCTATCAAATGAACAAATTTTTAAAAATTTTGAAATTTTGTTTGCTCGCACTTTTACACTAACATTTCTTTAGCTAAGTTTCATGAAATTTCTTCAGGATTTATCTTACATGAAAACACAGTCACAAGTGACTAAACTGTAATCGCTAGATGACATCTGAACTATAGATCGGCATTCACCTTTTCTCATCCGTCACGCGTATTTTTGATGATCATCATCGACGTGGGCGCATCCCACTGTAAAACTTGGAGTTTTATTTTTACTTATGTGACGCTCACCCGCGAAAGGTTGTAAACCTAAAGGTGAATTAATAGTGTGGATAGGCCTGAAGGTCGTCCGAAACCCTGCTCTAAAAAAGAAACATGAATTTTTTTCAAGCCGCTACAAGACTTGCAATAAGCATGGTGCGGTCTCACACCGGGAGATGAAAATCATCCTCTACCTAAATACTTTCATAAAATCCATGTCACAGTGGAATTCGAATTCTGGACTTAATGGTTGGAGACTGAAGACGCTCGGTTAACCAGTAGGAACTAAATTTTGATAAACAGCTAGAAAAATTTCTAAGGACGCTCACAGTCTTATTAAGAGTTTCTTACAGTAGCAGCTGCAATAAAAATATTAGCACTTCACAATGGAGTATCCTAACTACTTTGGTCATAATCTTGTAAAAGATTTGGATTCTTTATAGTGTATAAGCAGTCTGCGGATCTGTATTAAGTCTCACTCCAACGTCTATTATAAGAAAATATATCCCCTAATACGGGGAGGTTCTTTTCAGAGGCGATAGAAAGGAGAAAAGAAAAGGTTTTTTGATCTGAATTAAAAACATAACTTGGCTCGCTTAAGTAATAAAGCATTTTGGAATCTTTCAGTTCTTCAGTTTTTTTAAGTAAATTAAAAATAACAGACTATCAATAGCAGGTCATGGTAAACATACTTAACCCTCGATAAACTAGAGTAACTAATATATCCGTATGAACACTTAATCTTTCTGTGCGATGTTTTGATAGTATCAAAACATCGCACAGATAAGCATGTTTCTTGGATATCTGTAGAAGAATATTCACGATTCTACCTTTCCCATGTAATGTTGGCCTATTCTGCGTCACAAATTTATACACCCTTGCTCTGTAACATCTGCATACAAGTATGCGTGGCTAAATCTCATCGTGCGAAAATGTGTGTAGCGCTGCATCATATGCGAGTCAGCTTCAAGGCATAAATTATTGATGCTTTCCTTCAAACGTTCATCGTGCTTTTATTTGAGGGGGGGGGAAGAGGATTCCTCGAGATATCCCCAGTATTTAAACAAACAGCACGAAATGCTAAGACAGTGTATGTGGATGCCACATGATCCGAAGGCCAACGTTAATTGTACGATATTTCTTTCCACCCACTCAGCTAATTTCCATGGTGACCAGAGGTTAGCTGAGATAGCGTGTTACGTAATGAACCTAAAGGCCTTGTTCAGTCATTTACCGGAACCATCCGATCTCCTGTTCCACTCACGAGGGAATGCAAAACCGTGACACCGTAACGTGCAGTGACGTCAATTCCATGTTTATAATGCCACTATGACACGGTTCGCTCATCCCAGCTGTTCAGCTGAAACTCACTTGGCACTGACAAGGATCCTGTTATCGATCTAAAGATGTTTTATAAATCTATCAACTTTCATTTAGCTAAATGATGTGGTGTATTTCTCCAGTGGTTAATTTTATTTAAAAAAATAATGCTATTAACTAACATATATAATCATAATTCATTAGCTATGATTTCATATGTTAAATGTGTCTGTGAGCAGTCTCTTGCTGTTAGTAATGGCTCAAACTAACGTTAGGCACTTCTTTCTATCCCCCCCCCCGTTGCTTTTTTTTTCCCTGCACAACTGTAGAACTTATTAAATGAGGCATCCACAAGTGGAAGTTGTTCACACTAACCGAGGTCAAAAATTATTCAATGATTCATAAAAATCCTCGCCAATCATTAACCTGACTAACCATCGTCATCCTTATGAGTGGGAACATGTATTTATGAAGATCACGTTTTAGTGATTTTATGCAAAAGTCTCAATTGAAGCATATAGAAGACTGTATTGGCATTTTTACAGATGACAAAATGCAACATACAACAAGTGACGTCTCAATCTTGGAAAACGTGAATCGTTATAATATTTGTATCTGGGGACGTAACCGACCTTAATCTCCGACAACTGCATAATGTCTCTTAGAGAACAAGCCGAATATGGTTTATCAACAAAGTATTCGATAATATTCTTAAAGAATAACTGAAGTTACATGAATTATCAATCATTCTTGTCATCTTGAATTCTATCGGAGCTGCCAAACAGTAGGCTGACATCCATTTATCCCCAGAAGCAACCTGATGATGATATGATATACGCGAAGCCACTTCTTTTAAACTATTATATTAATATAATGGTAAAAACATCATTTTATAGTGCGTATTCTTAACGGATAATACCAGACTGTCTTAGTAGTTATTTGCATTCGTTAACATACATCTGCATTTTACTACCATGTAATTCTGAACATACATAATAAATGAACTGGTTGACTCTACTACATCCGGTCCATTAGTTCAGGATTTGTTATCTCTCATTTAAGTTAAAATATTTGTAGTGATTATCTATCACGCATTAAGCGTGGAAGCAAGCAAGCTAGAATGCAAACGCTATCCATATTTCAATATGTCAAGATTATACTCCTTTGGCGTGAATAATTAATTGCTCGGTCGTTAATTACTAGGAAACAGAGATGTGGGGAGTGATGTAAACTCGTTAATAGCACAATAGCTTTTACTAGCGAGGGCGAATTAAAAGGATTAAAGAAATATTAGAGAAAATTTCATGATATGGAAGGTGATGACGTAGCAATGCTTAGTTTCAACTCTGCCACACTGTTTGTCCTTGTTGTGAACAGATCGTGTAATATATTTAACATTGCATTGCCATACGCAGCAGCAATACTACTGTTTATTCGGGTAGTATAGAAATTTTAGTATTTAGGTAAGGTTAATAAAATTCGCGAAGAATCTAAAAGCCAAAATGAGAACAAACTTAATAGTAATAGTTTATTAGCATGGAGTCCGACTCTTCCTTCCGCCAGTCCCAACCCAGAAATTTCTGACAGGTCTTGTATAATCACGGGTGTGCAAATATTTTTGTTTGAAAATTTGTATGAGATGATTTGTGTGATACGCTTCAGTTATTATTGTTATAATAATAATATTATCATTATTAATTAAGCATCTTGATTATTATTAATTTCTATATTCTTTATAATGTTTATGATAATTTATATTATTCACATTCGTTGTCTTAAGTCCATCATTATTCGTTATGCTCTCTCTCCCTCCCTCTTGAGACGTGGGAAGAAGAAGAGAAGACTGATAGCAGTAGGTGGCTAACAGGACACGCTCCGAATAGATAACAGTAGTCAATATATTTGTGACCATGGTGAGGTTGACACAGCATCTCCTTATAAATAAAACACGACTCTAAAAAATATTAGTACATTAATGTTGCGCCAAGATGAGTATTCCTTCTACCTTCTGGGAGACTTGTGGGAGGCGATATGAGTTACATCAAGGGAATGGTGATGTTTTTTGTGTCGGGCTGATTGGTTGAGTAGATCACGTTGCTAGTCTTTTTTTTTTTTTTTTTTTTTTAAACCACGTGTCAGACCATCACCATCCTGCTTATGGGAGGCCTGAAGCAGCTTGAAAAGGCTTCTGTAAGTAGGTTCCGAATTATCTGATACTGGGTTTATGTAGGGTACTAATGTACTATTATACGATTACAAACTTTCGCGGCTAGAATTCGTATAAAAAATTTTAAAAAAATGTATGCTATCCTAGGTAGTGGTCATTTAAGAATTCAAGCCTCGTTAAAACCAGTAAGAAGCTCAATGTATATTGGTAGATAAAATCTACAAGTTTTAAAATAACCTTTACACGCAACATTAGGATGATTTTTAGAAGAATGAGGAACTATTATAGCTATAATTCTTTTTAAGTACTATTACCAAGTTATATTAAGAAAAGAAGATATCCAAAGACAAGTTTGAATTTCGTCAAATAAATTTACTAAATCAAAAGTCTCGGTCTTTTCTCCGAACCAGGTGAAAGCGTTCATAAAGCATCTTGAACTAAATAAAACGATAAACTAAGTTAACGGCTCCACACTTGAACATATATGGTAAGCGCTCTACTCGCATTCCTGCTTGACACCACTAGACTGGTTTCCCCTCACTGACCTGGATGGAGTTAATTGTACCCTCAGGTAAATAGTAATGGAGCGAATTATCCAGTGCCCCACGAACCTGAATTGATTCAAATGAGCGATCACAGCATTGTCAACTGAAGTAGATTGTGTGCGTTTTGGATTTGTCCTTATTCTAGATGGCAGCAAGTCACCAATTGGCTTCACAAGTATGATTTTGGATGGACTGCTACCATTTATTTAGTTAATTTAATTTAGAGAAATAAATATATTTTTATTTAGTTCTTCATTTGCTTTGAAAGCAGAAATATATATTAGTGGTGATATTGTAGATGACAGAAAGAAAAATCCGACTTTTTTCATGCAGGGATTATCTTAGATTTTCTCGAATTTTAAAAGTCGGAACAGTTCGCCAAGGACCGAATGTGTGATGATAGCCGCTGTCCTGAGAAATGTATTTAATACTAAGGAGAGAAAATGGAAGTATATACGTACTTTCAAATATGCATAAATGGTAAATTACAAATATTTGATGGTTGGCGCGCTTATTTATACAATGCGACCCCAAAACAGACTGCAATAATCTACTGTATATTACACGGAGAGAAAATATGAATCAGGCTATAATGCAACCTATAATAAAAAATAAAAAAAAAGTCCTACATGCTGCTAAGCTGAATGCATACTAAAAGTAACTTAATAATAGAATTCACAACTTGGGTACGTTCGTTACTGGGGAAAAAAAAATCATTTTTTGGCGGGAGAGAAAAGAGGTGGGGGTTGGTAACAATGAGCTCCAAGCAGTTGGATCTATCAGTTCTAATAACTGCCATTCGTGGTCTCGTACTAGGCCAAGTTTTGGGAGGAAAAGCCCTCCCACTACCATTTGAGAATGAGCAACATTACACTCAGCCACGACTGGAAAAGACCTAGAAAAAATGTACAGCATCACACCCCTTAATGAATGCAAATCCAGGCTTTTCTAATCAAGAGATATCGTTTTTTAGACTGTGACAAGGACTGAATATCAGTAATCTGAACAGGGGGAAAAAAGGGGGTACAGAAAGTTTGGCAAAAAGAAACTTTATTACCAAGATTAAAAGAAATCTAATTCTCATGAGTAAAGTTGAAAAAAAAAATCAAAGGGTAATCAGAAACAACTATAAAAAAGCTGTGAAATATAAAAATAAAATGATAGATAAATCTGAAGTTAATTAATACTCATAAAAAATTGAACTGTCGCTTAAATTCTCAATAATTGCTCCGCTATGACGCCAAGGATTTTTTTTTACATATATATAGTTTATGGATCAATTGCTCATTTAGCGCTTATTGTTTTTGCGACGTTTGCTGGAAAATTCAGCAGAGCTTTAATGAGTTCATTCGCTTAAACTAAACAGTGCTGTTGAATGTGTGAAAAACGTGCATCTGAACTTAATGGTCAAATCATAAATAATCGCACTTGCCTGCCCCATCATGAAACAATAAAATGCATTATTGCGAACACGCTGCACAGCTATTTAATCCTGCAAAAATATCCATGCCTTGTATTGTGAAGATATTCGTGATTGCGTCTATTAAAACATATCTCGAGGGCAGCTTCCGCTCTAAGTGGTCTTAATTATATGAATGAATTTGTAACTCCACCTCGTGAAATTTAGCTTCGAACATGTGCTTAATGTGTGGCGTAAGGCATACTATTCTACTAGGTCACAAGAAAATGTTTTATTCTCAAATTCTAAGATGCCGATCAAAACACTACTGCAGATTTCCATGAAAATGCGAACATATTTTATATGAGTATCTAACAAGTATTGTATTTAAATATGGGAAATTTCGTACATTACAATGAATTCAAAACGTGTATTATGAGCAATGATGTTGGTGTACTGACTCATTTTTGGAAGGAAACAAATTCATATACTTGGGTTCTGATTTGCTAGCTTGAACACGACACCAAACATCGCTACACTTAGTACCTCCGCCACAACAAACATGGCACTCACTAAGTGGTACCGATTCTATGACCACCGCAACTGTCCCACACGGAAACGGCTATCAACAGGAAATCTTGAGAATTTTCCCCACTTGTTTAAATACCAGACCAAAGCATGTGCTGGTAAAGAGTACACAACGACGCTGAACGTTACCAAAAATGGACTCAAGTGCGACAGAAGAAGGCACGCGTCCGTTAGTGGGTGCTCCAGGAAAGAGATCTTAAAATCACTGTTGAGAGACGACTTTCTGAATGTGTTCTCTGTGAACATCGAAGGAAATACGTACTAAGAATTGTAACCAGCTGTGATGCGAGTACTTCAGCCATCCGGCCAAGGAATGCTGATAAAAAAAAAGAAGAAAAAAAATATATATACCAATTTTTGCCAGATCAAAAATCCTGTCCACCTCCGTATAATTCACCTTCATTTGACGAGGGCTTATTCGTTGAGTCCTAGACAGGATTCGGATAAAATTCTTTCTAATCAAACGGCATCAGGACTGCCGACTGAGTTAACGATGTTCTTTCTTGTTTACATAATGTTATCTCAGATTGGCGTTGAATGAACATTCATTTAAACGCTTTTAATTCGCTTGGAAGCAGCCTGTTATGGAGCTGGAGAGAGAAGCCAAGGGTTGTAGTTACGTAATTTTCAAAAATATTTATAAATCTGTTGCATTTTTTTTCTTCTATTAAATATAATAAAGTCACGTGTACTAACTTTTTTTTTTTACATTCCCTGCTACATATATTACTCCAGAAATATGACTTAAATCTACTAGCCGCAGAAAAATCCTACTCGCCCAAGTTATCTCCAGTCTACTTTTATAAATATTGTTATAGATGATGATAAAAAAGCTATTCTTTAATTCTTACTATACATTACACATAATTATGCAGAAATATGTTTTCCTTTAATGCGAGTTTAAAATGTACGCCATAACAGACACAAAACACGCACATGCAACCTCGCTTGTGTGTGTTATATAAGATTATAATAATATTCGTTTGTGTGAGTATAAATGATCATAATATTCTTGAAAACATATTTTTCTTGTCCATGTGTTATAGACTTAAGTATAGAAACCTAAACCTATGTCTATAACAAAATACAAATAATTCAGATGTTAAATTTCTATTGTTCATTTCATATTCAATATTTGCAATATGAGATAAAGGTCGGGTAGGAAATGTGAATGCAAAGTGGGAAAAGTCACAATATCCAACAATTTTTGAGATCCGACCAGTTCAGCTGATTAACATTAGTCTATAATTAGGGAGTATATCGAAAGTCGTATCGCGGCCGAAATCCATGAAAAAAAAAAAAAAAATCCAAGATTCGGTATATCTTCAAATACAATGGCTAACCAATTGAGTAGTACGATATTAAGCTATTGAAAATAGTATTTCGTTGATATTCTAAAAAGAAAAATTATTCTGAAGAAACTGTATGCCAACCCTGCATGAAAAATAATACAGAATAGTAGTCGTAAACAGCACAAAAAATTTCCTGTATAACAAGAAGTTCTCTGAATATTTCTCACTTTATGAAGTGAGAAATATTCAGAGAACTTCTTGTTCTCTAATAACACGGAGAAATTCTCTGAATTTCTCCGTGTTATTAGCATGAACTATTGTTCCAACATAATGAGCACTTCGGTGTTGCACCTGCAAGTGAATGCATGCGCGCGTGTGATAGCATCTTCATTTTTGACACTCATTTATTGTGAAAAGAAGTAATTAAACATGCTTTCACCTCTGATCCCACATGCTATTTGTTTTATTTATTTAAATAACTTACCGTATGTTTCGTGTGTGTGTGTTCACGTTCACAACTGCCCATTTAAAGTTCTAAAGGTGATTATTTTCCAAAGATTAGCGTAAAATTACATTGTTCCACTTGCAGCCGTTATCGGTCATTCTGTCATGAGTAATAGAAGGAAATACACTGCTTCTAATTTTTCTCGATTTCAGTCACACGTTTATAATGTTCGCCAGACGTAAAGCTCGGAACAAAAGAAATCTATGAAAAAGCAAATGAGAAGTCCCTTGAGGAAAAGAACTGATTCCGTAGTATTCTGTGTATTAAATAACTCTTTATAAAGGAATTATTCATGCTCTCCTTGAGAACAAACTGATCAACTGCCTCTGTCTGTTTCGGCACTCGACTCTAAATTACGAAATACCTCAATCCCATTATTGTTATCATCTCTAAACGTGCAAAATAGTGTCAGCGTATCTGCTCCGTAACCATCGGGTGCGAGTTCGAATCGCACAGAAGGCATGGATATTTTTTTAAAAATGTGTTAAGGTGGCAGAATCACCAATCGGTAAGATTAGAAGTGTAAGGCCATAAAATATGGTAACGCTGAGTATACTGCAAGATAACATTTTAGAGCAAATTAGATTTCCATAGCGGCGTCGAATGAACTGCTCAAGCAGGTATTGAAGGAGGTTCGCAAAGGAAACAGTTCGTCTCACATGAAGTAACAGGAAGCAATCAGGAAGGCGACGTCGAAAAATAAACGAATGTACAGAGCAGTGTTACAACATATTCCTAATTACTGGCATAATTAACGATGATTTAATGCAGCGTTTCTCCTCGTGCTAGATCTAAATGCTCTGCAGTTGAATCATGATTTGCTCCAGAAAATAAAAGAATAAAGTTGGAAAATGGCTTTATTTTTGCTACTATTTGAATTTTGATTTATGCAAAGCAAATATATACAACAATCCCTCGATTAATGCGCCCCCCGATTAGTGCGTTTACAATCCCCAAATTCGATTAGTGCGCCTACATGCATCTTAAAAATAAATGTTACAGATTTTAAAAAATTTCGATCTATACATTTTTTATGGTTAACTATTTTAAAAAAATCACTCACCAGGATGAAGTAATTTAGTTACCGATTTGAAACATTTTACAAAGTTATTTTTAATGACATACTACACTATTTCCATGTACACTATGTTCCAAATTTACCGCCAAAATTTACGTCGTCTGCTTTACTTAGCATTTTGCTGAACATATTTCGTGCAATTGTTTTCCTTACTTTTTTATTTTAAATTATTTTCCTAACCTTTAATCATGAGTAAAAGAATTAGTGAGCAAAAAATAGAAGTGTGAAAATGATTCGAAAAGTAATCTGATTGGAAGAAAAACTTGAAATAATAAAGAAAATTAACAAGGCGAGTCCAGAGCAAAGATGGACAAGAACACAAAAATGGGCGAATCAACTGCTGAATACAAAGAGAAAGGCGAAGCTGCTTCAAGTTCATCATGCATGCACTCGAAATCAAAGTATTATAATGATTGAATTAGAGAGACATCTTTTTACATGGATCGAAGATTGTAACCAAAAACGGATCCCGCTAAACACTGGCCTTATTAAATCAAAAGCATCGTCTCTTTGTAACCTAGAAAGAAAGGGCTATCAATGATGGAAAAGAAGAATTCTACGTTAATGCTGGGTGATTTGAGCATTTCAAAAAGAGAAATAGCCTACATAATGTTCTAATCACAGGCGAAGCTGCAAGTGCAAATAAGGAGATATCCAGAGATTTTGAAGAAAATTGTGTAAGAAGTATTGTGATAAACTAATATTTAATGTCGATGAAACTGGCCTTTTTTTGGGAGCGAATGCCTTCCAAGACTTTTCTAGCCAAATCAGAGAAATCTCAGCCTGGTTATAAAGTCGCAAAGTCGAATGAAATTACTGCTAGCAATATGCGAGCCGTTTGAAAGCACATTCTTCCACATTGTGAAAATGATTTTAGAGGCTTTTCAAATGAATCTAAGTTAATTAAATCCCATTCTGAGAAGTTGAGTGATTCCGACCTGCTAAATTTAGATGCACTGCGAGAAGATCCCGAAGAATATGAAGAAAATTTAACCACTGATAGTCAGCCAAAAGAGATTTCACAGAAACAATTTGAAAATATTTTTCGTGCAATCGAAGTTTTTAAGCAGCAATGCTTAGAGGCTGACCCTGATGAAGAGAGAAGCAGTAAAATTTGCAGAAGAGTAGAGGAGGCAATAAGGCCATACGTCGGTTGTATGAAAAAAAGAAACGAAACAAAATGCCCGCCAAACTACGTTAGCTCAATTCTTTGTTAAGAAGTATAATTAAATTTATATTCTGAATATGTTTTATTGTCTTTCAGCTTCATGGTTTTCCTTTAACTAGGCCCTGAGACATACCTTAATTCTTTTATAAAAAAATTAAGATTCAAAAAAGAAATTTGTGGAACGAATTATACTTTTTCCCATAGGTTATTATATTCGATTAGTGCGTTTTCGATTAATGCTCCTGTTTTAAAGAATGCATTAGGCGCATTAATCGAGGGATTACTCTGTGTGTGTGTCTATATATATATAACTTGGTTATTTTACTCCTAATCCCAAGTAAGCAAACAGTTAAGTTTGCGCCTGAACGTAGTTCAAGTCTAAAGGTGGTGCAACACCAGGCAACTCATTGTAAAGGTAGGTAAAGCTCTGATCACTATTCTTAGTATTTTCCATAATGTAAAGCACATCTCACTAAGATATGTATACTGCAATGCGTTATGGGAGGGATCACTACCCAGACCGGTTTCAACCTTATGAATAAGTAAAGCCGTCTCTAAAAATTCGGACGATCCCTAGGCCACTCAATTGTGGGCGAAAGACCGTCCATCGCAGTTGGCTCCACTCAGTGATGGCCTTCCACCCACCTCCAAGCAGAACCGCTCATATTCCGAAGAAAAGCATTCACCGACAAAGCCCCTCACCGAGCCGTGCCAGAAAACACTTTCCCTGGAGACTCAAATTGCTCTCTTAAGGCTTTTGCCTTAAGAGAACGAACTCGTAATAGCCCCCACTGGTTTTAACCTTATGTATAGGTGAAGCGGGCTCTAAAAATAAGACGATCCCGAAAGATCGCCCAACTCAGAGTTGTTCCACTCGATGACAGACTCACTCCGTCACCGAGAAGAACTTCTCAGCATTGGCTCTACCCAGTGGCAGGCTCACCCCACCACCAAGCAGAGCCATAATCTCAGCGGTGGCCCCACTCAGAGACAGACGAAAACCTACCTCCAAGTGGAGCCTCTCAAAGCCAGATCTTCCCAGCACCGGTTTCCACCCTCATTGGGGTCTCCTCAGTGAGTAGCTAGACCCTAAATATCAAGGCTTTAGTAATACAGAGCCTTATCAACTTTACCTATACAAGTTACTACAAGGTGTTTTTATTTTGAATAAGAATCTCTGGAGGAGATATAGATGTAAATAAGTTTTTTTTTTAACTTGGGTAATGTATATTAGGGTTACCAAGTAATTTTATAAACTTGGTTATTTTACTCCTAATTCCAAGTTAGCAAACAGTTCAGTTTGCGCCTGAACGTAGTTCAAGTCTAAAGGTGGTGCAACACCAGGGCAACTCATTGTAAAGGTGGGTTTTACCCAAATTAAAAAAACTTATTTACATCTATATCTCCTCCAGAGATTCTTATTCAAAATAAAAACACCTTGTAGCAACTTGTATAGGTAAAGTTGATAAGGCTCTGTATTACTAAAGCCTTGGTATTTAGGGTCTAGCTACTCACTGAGGAGACCTCAAAAAAAGGTTGAAACCAGTCTGAGTAGTGACCCCTCCCATAATGTATTGCAGTATACATCTCTTAGTGAGATGTGCTTTACATTATGGAAAATACTAAGAATAATGATCAGAGCTTTAACCACCTTTACAATGAGTTGCCTGGTGTTGCACCACCTTTAGACTTGAACTACGTTCAGGCGCAAACTGAACTGTTTGCTAACTTGGAATTAGGAGTAAAATAACCAAGTTTATAAAATTACTTGGTAACCCTAATATACATTACTCAAGTTAAAAAAGTTATTTACATATACATATATACCACAGTATATATTGCAACCATAATAAACGGGGTTTAATGAGCGTGCAGTTCCGTATCGTTGAAAAATCACAGTACTCTAATTCAATTTAGAAATATCAGCAATGACTGTTGGGTTAGGTGGATTTACGTCATTAATCAGTAGTCACTAATTCCAGGAACGCAATCGAAAGTAGAACGGGGAGAGGGGGGGGGGGACATACTCTGCAATGCTCTGAAAACTAACGAAGATTACGGATATCCTGTCATCATGGAAACCCAGCTTTCTTAAGAAGGCCCCCCCCCCCCAGCCGTTTTCACCGCATCCTTAAAATAGGAGCGAAATGAATAAGTAACTTTTACAATCCTTGTACACGACATTCACCTATTTATAGTGTAATCGTACGCGGGTGGGAGTTCTCTCAATGAAGTGTAGCGTGCATGATAACTGTGATCTGTTAAGTGACGAGAAGTTCATATTGTAGACAAGCTTGTTTCCAGAAAAAATGTAGCGACTACAAATGGCAGAGTGTAATGCTTAGCATTATCGAACTATTCTTAGTCACATTAATTGTGATCGAAATGATTTTCCCCTGTGATGAAACATGATATTCTTTTCGGAAGTAAGATATGAAAATCAGGATTAATAAATACAGAAAGCAGCCTAAGAGTTCATTCGAAGATAGAATTATGCAAAAGAAAATAAATTATTTTCTCAGGAAACCACTGAGAAATTGCTTCTGTTTTTCCCAATGATGTATATAAACTCTCTTACACGTAATAGCACTATTTAAAGGATGCCAACTATTAACTCAGAAGAGGAAATTCGCTCTCTCACTTTTTTTTCTTGCATTAATGAATAAGTTTCGGTCACCTTTATTTGAACGCTAGATAGATACAGAAGCTCATGTTCCTCCAGAAGTTCAGACTACTAGTGTTTATGAATAGAATATAGAAAAGCAAAGCCTAATAAGGCTTTTCTTAGTAGTGTAATCAGTGGCGGATCGTGGCTTGAAATCGTGGGGGTGCTGCAACTTTCGAAATATACAAACACACTGTAAGTACAGTGTATACGTGTTTGGATAAAATATCAAAATTATGGTTAGCATTAAAAAAAATTAAACATGAAAAAATATTGTTTATTATCGATAAAATTATACAGTTTGGTATAATTCAAAATTACTAAAAAATAAAATCCATTCCTTTAACTGTAATTAAAGGAATGGATTCACAATTTTTGGATATTACAATTAAATCCTTTAATTGTAATGTCCAAATATTTAAAGAGACGGAGTAAATACGATAAGCACTACGAACACTCTACTACTGGCGCAAACTGCATATAAACAACAGTGGAACTGCGCGACGGACAATGCCCCATTACGCTAATAGCTCGCATCTCACTATGACGTGCATATGCTTGGCGCGTAGCAATATGACAATATGGAAAACACAGTGCTGCTAGTGAGCTTCGCCCTCCTAAGTGCTACAAGATGGATTTTTATTATTTTTTATACAAAATAAGAGAATTGTATAGGATTATTGATGATAAAATTAAATATTACAAGCAAATATAAATAAATTAATATATATATATATATATATATATATATATATCTCGAGAAAAATTGGGGATGCTGCAGTTCCGCAGTATCTATGCAGGAGCCGCCCCTGAGTGTAATTTATGAAAATGTGGACAAACTAGCAATTATAATCTGTGCCAAATCTCTGACCTGAGCTTTAATCGGTATTTATGAGTTTCTAGTTTCCAAATAAAGCTCAATGGAATTTAATAATTAATAAGAGGCAATTTACGAATATTTCAGAGTTTGTGTCTTTTAAGTGATGCGACATTTAGGCAGCTCGTGCCAAAAATTATATTTTCCCGTATATGAGCAATTTTTTTGGAAACTCTTGGTAGTTTCAAGAATGAACTTAGTTTGTCTTACCAGCGTCGATTATAAGATATAGTTGATGTGCTTTGTCACGAGTAGGGAAGGACAGAATGACGAAATTCTGATTTTTTAGATTTATTTCTATTTGTTTTTGCGGGGACAAAAGTCAGAAGGAGGCAATAAATAAATATAAATAAATAAACATATGAATTTCATATATGGCATAAAACGTGACAGAATTGAAATTCGTGAACAGTTGAAAGTAAACGCAGTGCTCATGCCAACACAGTGTTGTGCATTAATGAAGGAAGAAGACCACAGCATATCAAAATGCGACTGCGACTTCTAAATTCCGATGAATAAAAATGCCAAATTGGCAAATGCGTTCAATTAATAAGTAATTAAGTTAGTAGTAGGTTGATATTTGTATTGAGGTATATATTACGTTCACACTGGAACGTGAGACAATGAACGTTATACAGGTCATTAAGTATAAGTCTTGGCTCACATTAAAGGACAATATATACTGTACATCATCTCAGGTATTCATCCTGTACGTCGGCAGGTGCGGCCAGTTTTGACTTCTTTTCTTTTTTTTTCCCCTCATTTTACGATGGTTACAGGTTAATAGTATTATTACATATCACTAGTTTAGTGCATCCGAGCCAAAATAAATAAATGAAAACTGAATAGAATATTAACAGAACAGATTCACTTCAGTATACTGATCAAAGATGAATTAGAATTTCTTCGTTATATTAAATGGTTTGGATGAGCAGTAAGCGTTTGCTGGAGACGAAGTGCTTGAAAGCGTTCAATGTTTGGTTTCCAAAGCGACGTTCCCGCATCATCTAATCCTTGGTTTACCCACGGTACAGTACGAGGGCGGCGGAAGGGGGTTGGAAAGTTCTGATAAACACCTAGAACAAAAATGATATTAAAGCAACTGATATAACCACAAGAAAGAACATACTGGTAGCAGAGTTATGAAGGAAACTTATGTTCTTATATAATGTTATATTCCCGTATGTTCATTCTTGTGGTTATATTAGTTGCTTTAATATCATTTTTGGTCTAGATGTTTGTGAGAACTTCCCAGACCCCCCCCCCCCTCATACTATAGGCTTCCAACTCTTCTTGTTATATAAAAAAATAAATAAATAAATAAAAATGCAACAGAAGCCGAGAAAAGATGGATAAAATTTCCCCAGAAAAGTAGGAAGTGGCAGTGATTACATCATAATTCAATAATTCTCAGTGCGAATGGTGGACATCATAAGATAGTTATAAAGACAGCAACTGCTCAGCTCAAAAATGATTGCATCTTTCAAAGGATGGGCGTATACTGCATTCAAATCCATCAGCGTAGGGGACGAAGAGACTTGCACATCCACTGCCTGCTGACAAAGACTAATTTCTTGACTCCTATCAGCACAAGAGACCAGCTTTTACTTGAGAGGGAGTTATGTGAAAGATATTATGCACGAGGTTTAATGTTTTGTACTCACTGGAAAACCTCCTTAGATTTAATCTAATGTTTTACTCCTCCTCGTGTCCTGCTGAGAACAGCTATAAAAGAAAGTGTGTACAAAGATGTCTGTCTGCGAAACTATTTATTTATCTAACAATCTGCGGATTGTTCGAGAATCTTCCAGTGCACGTTCGTCCTTATCGGACTTCTAAAAAATAAACTGACGACAGAGAGGAAGGGACTATTTGTGACAACTCCCAGACAGCCCTTGACACACTGCGGGCTCCTACGTACGTCGCCGTAAAATTTATGCGTTCTGTCACCGTCGCTTAGCTCGTGCCGTCTCCAGTCTCCATGAATGGCCTTGATAGCTCGCTGGCACGTGATTAGTACAGGAAATAAGTCGAGGGACTGCCTTCCGGAGCAATGACACACAGGATATTCCCTACCTTCACTGCACGCGGTGAAGACTACTCTTAGGGAAACCATCAGTTTTTCCGCGAGGGAGGTGAATGGGTCAGTGGATGTTGCAATTTTTTTGTAATAAATGACAAATGCTTAGTTGCATGTACCCTTCCGAATACATATTCCATGTTCGTTTATTCTATTCAAGGGTTTTATTTTTTAAGGTTCTGAGAAAGCATTTTCCTTAGGAAACTACCTGCTATACTTTTACCAATAGAATCTTATGACTTTTATAAACCCTGCTGATTAACTATTCTTAAATTAAAAAAAAAAACAACTATGTACTGTTTACAGATTAATGGGGGGAAGGGATTATTATTTACGCGGTCACTACAAGCAAAATAATAATAATAATTTTTTCGATTATAAATGGCTTGAAACTGGAAGCACGAAAACACAACCAGCTGCATTCTGAGAGAATTCTCAATTCAAGAAAGACGGAGTTAATCTGGTGTTAGATGGACTGATAATGGCAGGTGGTCAAAGTCAGTGGCGCACCCAGAGGGGGAAAGGGGCCCTGTCCCCAAAGAAAACGGGGAAAAAAATAACACTAGAAAATTTTCCAAAAATCTTTTCCTAATTAAAATTCATTTTTTTTTTATTTATATTGTATGGTGTCTTCTATTTCTATACTACTTGTGAATTAGCGATCATTGCAGATGCTCAGTCATAGGTCGTATGCGATGCGTAGTGTTTATTCTCAAATCGTCTACTCAACTAGGACCCCTTCCCCCCAAGATTAAATCCTGAGTACGCTACAGGTCAAAGTGTTGGAATAGCTGGCAGTGGTTTCGTTGGGAACGAGGTAAAGAGGTCCAAACAAGCACTTCAGCCATTGTAGCCCAGTCCGTTGTCAAGGCTGTACAAATCGCATATGTAAAGAGTCGTGTGCAAATATAAACGTTACGAGCACTGCAAATAAACACACAATGGAAATAAAGAAAGAGGAACGCAGTCTGTAAGATAAGGAAGGGTACAATGAAAATAGTCAAAAGGAGAAGGGGAGATTTATCGATAAGTAATACTTGGAAACCATTGCTGTGATGCGAGTTAAGACTATCCACGAGTGCACTGGCTATCTTTCAAGCTCGCTGAGAAAGAGACAGGAGAGTTCTCTAATTCCATTTCATTTGCTAGCCAATTATTTTAACAAATTTGTATTAGAGTCGAGAAAGAACATTCAAAATTTAACGACATATTTGAATTCGATTAGTGGAAAATTATTATTTATTTATTCTTTGACTGTAAATTAATATATTTATTAAAATGTCATTATTAATTATATCAGTTACACTTAGCCTGTATTTTTATCATTTACCGAAATGGGTTTTAAAAGAATAATATTTTATGACCTTCTGAGGTGATATTGTTTCGCAATGCTTTGCGCGTGATCATCTTGCTTACTTGAAATTTGTGAATCTGTGATGTGTTCTATCATTGGAGCAGTTTTATCTTCGTCCTCCCATCCTCTTCACCCTTAAATATGATCTCAGTCTGATTATATTTTTTTCGTTTATAATGCAGCTCTTCATCTGAATTTACTAGTACGAAATTATATAGCTTTCCTTTTTAAATTATATTAATAATTTAAATGCTTTTATTTTTCTTTGTTTTTATTTTTCTCCCCTCCTTTACAACTGTAATTATTTTCTTCTAGTTACGAAGTTCCTTAATCTCTTCTGACTGCAAATACTCCGTAATTAAACCTCCTCCCAAGGGTATTGTACCCCCCGCGCCATGTATACCATTACACTGTTTAATATTTTCTGAGCTAACCACTGCAAAGAACAATGAGCGTGACCAAAGGAAATCGCATTTCCTAGTCCAAAATTATGCCACGAAAATAATCAAACGGTCTAGACTGCGGTTATAGAAAATCGCAGTTCCTATGTAATACAATCTTCCCTTTCTTAAGATCATCGTTTTAAGCACAAGGAACTTCATGAACCCACAGTTCAGTTCTAATAAATAATAATAAACGACATCGTCCTAATTGGAGCTCTTATAATGAAAAGTAACATGGTGATGAAAGTTGCTGCGGAGAGAGGTGGATCGCTCCACCGGAGAAAAATCCACATTGCCATGCTTTATTGCAGAAAAAAAAAAAAAAAAAATGACGATGAATTTCGCTGTGGCAGTAGCTAAAACTGAAGGTAACTGATCAATTTAATGCCGAGCACCTCCTGATTTTTCTTTTGTCCTAGGATTAGAATGGTGATTTTCTTAATCATTAGGATTTATCATTTTAGGCTTCATCCTACCTTCAAGCATACCCTCTGAAGATTATTCAGCCAAATAATCCACTCCAGTTGCATTTCCTCACGCATTTGTTACACTCCGTTTTCGTCTGCCAACGCCAGACGTGCCTACAACATAATAGAACGATTTTCAGTAGGAAAATGATAGATGGTGGATCAATTTCCACTTTGCTAACCTCGTACTCTATCAGTGGTTTGAGACGTTACCCGATTCTGGGACAGTGACCGCATTCTAAAGACAGCAGATCGTTCGGCACATCCTGTATCCCAGTAATGCACATATTCAAGCAATCAGTGTCATGCGTGCGATCCTCCTGAACAAAAAAGGAAGAAAAATAAACGAGAGACAGAGAGAGAGACTTTTCCTACACTTTGTTTTCTTTGGGAACTGAGCCCTTCTGGATGAAGGACCACTTTTTTTTTTCTTCTTCAGTACGCGTGAAGTGTGATGCAAAAACAAATGCAATAATTGAATTAGGAATCCTGACACTAGTATTTTACTCTTCAACACAAACAAACTCGGAATGAAAGTGTGCGTTACACTTCCTATATTGGAATAGAAGAGTGCAAATAAAAAAGAGAAATCTCGCGATAGTGGTGCCGAAAAGACGACTACCGAAGTTATTTATAAGGCTAACTATGACGCCAAACAACAAAAAAGTATTTCTCTAAGCATTGCTTCAAAGATATGTTCATGCTGATTCAACGATGTGACTTCATAAATGGATTTTAATACACGTGTATTTCTCCAAATTAATTCGCCTCGTTGCTTGGATAGAAAGTCCTTAATTAGTAGAATAATAAATTCAAAACAGAATTCTTTTACCACTAAAATGTTGTTAGAGTGTGGCATATCTGAAAAAAAAAAAAAGAAGAAGAAAATGGGGTGTGTAAACAGAACGTTCACGAGAGTGTTCAGATGATATATAAGCTCCAATCGATAATTTGAAGTTCCAATAGAAGCGAGAAATATTTACGCTGAAAGAAAACGTCGGAAGGCAAACAGTTTCGAAGATGTACTTATTGGAATACAACACGCAAGAACTCCAGCCATTATAATAACGTTACTATAAAAATGAAATATCAATCTAGAAATATAAGAAGGTCAAACTATGAAAGTGCTAAACATAATTAGGAAATTAAAAACGAAAGAAAGCTTTCAAAGTAATCTGAGAGAGTTGTTCATTACATGGCAAGTAAAAGAAAGAATATTACGGGAAAACAATTTCAGTGAATGGAGTCGTGAACAAGTGAGACCTGAAGGGAACAAATACTGCAGACCTGATTAATGCACGCTTCATTGCGGATACTTCAAAACAGGAGAGAGTGATTTTGTTTCAGAAGACATGCGACTGGGAGTCAAGCGATTAAAAGTTAACGAAATAAAATATTTGTTGTGTTGATAGCTCTTGATGTTAATAAGGAGATCGGATTAAATTAATACGTTTTTGAATAGGTTTGGCATTTTTCTCTTAGTATCGTACACATTTATCATAGTCAGCGGGCTATGCAATACAATTTTGATCAACTCCTTTCAGTCTGCCTTTATAAAATGAAGACTGGTGGTATTTTTTCCGGAAAAAGTTGTATCTGAGATAAATGAAAGCCTTTACGGGTAGTAAGTAAGAGAATTATTTTCACTAAATAAATAGAAGAACAATTCAAGAATTCAACTCAATGACTAAGCAAACAGTACACTCCGTGAGTAGAATTAAACATCCACATTTTTTTATGAATCCATCTACGAAACAACTTTGTAAATTTATTAGATTCCTAGACCACACAAGTATTTCAGCCACTTCAGGCCTCCAGTAAGCATGATTGTGGTCTCACATTGGTAAACGAAAATCGCCTATCGCCAAACAACTTTCTAACATTTGGGCTGCACTGAGAATTACAGCCAGTGATACGGACAGTAGATGTCATTCACGCTGCCAAATAAACGAACGACACACGATATTACGTATCTTAACCTTATTATGTCAGTGTTATTTAACCGAGAAGTTGCACCTGCTTAAAGTATTATACTTCCTAAGGGGGGGGGGGGGGGCTGCATGTAATACGGAAACTGACAGTATAATTAAATGATACACGCTAATTGATATAATAATAAAAGACGGGGGGACAAACCAAAGTGTGACAGATCTGTTAACTCTCTAAAATGATGCTTAATCAGATATTAAACAGGTTTAATGCCATTCATTGACATTAACGGACAACAACGGTGGAAGAAGTGTCTACCAATTTTGCGTGATTTAAACGTGATTATAAAGAAAGAACTAATTACAAATGGAAATATATTCAAATAATTTAAATTCGTGAAAAATCATTTCTTCAAAAGTTCTATCATTTTTTAATAAATTTTTTACTTGTCAAAGTCACACTGAAACTTAAACTAAACAACAGCTGATGACCCCAGGGACTTTTAGATCACCATTTGTAATAAGAGAGACGTTCTGGAATGATTACAAGACTTAACTTTAAGAGTATTGTGGATATATTAGATTGATAAAAAAAGAGACGAATGGAGCCAGGAATTACTTCGCTCCAGATTGAAAGTATAACTTTGTCTCCTAGGAAATATGTATAAAATGATAGCGGAAAATTAATCTGCTGTCACGATGCACTTCACAGTTGTTGATGAAAAAACCTCGCCATTCCGAAACTGTCTCTACCCTATTTAATTTAAAGCTGATGTTCGATCTCGAAAAGTTTGCATATAAATGCAGGTTTTCGGAGCCGTAGAACTAAATTCACCGCGAATGACTAGTGCCAAATGAAGGGCTTGGAGCATCACGTTTTTTAGTTTAGAGTTCTGTCTCTGGGGAGGAGGAGGAAAGAAGAAAACGCTGTTATCAATTTCTCCGCTATCCGACTAAGAAGAAATTTTCATGACAGACTGTATTTCGTTCACGGATTACAATGGAAATTCTTACCCAGTGACAGCTTACTGTAATCGCTGAAATGTCAGTGTAATTTAATGCCTTTATCGAGGATTTCCATCTATGCGTATCTCAATATACCTTGCACGAATAAAAAAATTTTAAAATTGGTCCCAAGAATAATCATAGTAAAGTAAAAGACAAGATCGCTATCCTAGAACGAACTCATAAACATGGCTTTGGGGTCTATTTTTAGTGATAACCTCCCCACAAAAGCTTAAAAAACTAAAACACATTTATTGCCGTGCGTGGTCTGAGAATAGATAATCCTGGAATTCAGCTGTATACAGAGATCAAGCTTCGTACTTTTTTAAGCCACTTCAGGCATCCAGTAAGCAGACTGGTATCAGACCATCTGATGAAAATCAAACCAATCACAAACGACCATGCCACAGTTAGATTCGAATCTTACACCTTACTAGCTGTAAAGTAAAGAATCTATTTGCTCTGCCACTGAAACTGGCATGGGAAAAAAAAAGTTTAAATAAGTAACTATTCTTGAAACTATTTTCATGTAATCTTGAAGTTCACTTAAATCTAAAATATTATGACGTTCTACAATTTTAAACAGGATAAGGATCATATCTATGATCTGTTATGCTATTAGAATGCATGTGTTTAAGGATCAGTTTACCTGTTTTGAGGAAGAAAGATGTCTGCTATCTCCATGCAGAACCAAGTAGCGTAAAAGGACTAGAAAATTTCTACCGTCGAGCACGGAATTTGAATCCAGATCTCTTAACTTTAAAAAGAGACAATTCATCCACGGATTTGTGTTGTACAAAGTGTCCTCGTGAAATGAATGATGAGAAACCCCGAGCGGGTTATTAAAAAAAGCCATCACAGTCATGTATGCTAATATGAGGAGAAATTTCAGTCCGCAGGATGGGAAATTACAATTCAGTGTTAAATTCGCTCTTCACTATACTGGTGTTAATGAAGAAATGGGTGCGTCATATTTGTGTTAACGACATGATTCTGTAGAACTTCTGTTTACAGGCGTGGTACTACTGTGTTTTAAGAAACAATTTCTTCACACGTTTGTATCTTTTTCCTGTGGTATAACTCCGTGAATAATTCTTGGCATTCGAGGCCTCTACAAGATAATAGAGCGTGTATTTTTCAGTCTTCATGACCACCGTGAACACAGAGGCCACTGTACGGGATGGGCACAATGTCTACACTTTGTTCCTTTAAATAACTCAGAACAAGGGAGGAACGGTAACCGCCCTGAATGTGGCAAGGAAAATGATAGCACACTAGACATGAACACGCCTGGGAGCTACGGCTTTATTTAGAGCCCCTGGAAATCCTGAAAGTCGTATGTTATAGCGGTGTCAAAACTGGGAGTCTGAGTAATGCCATACTAACCTTGCTGCTATATCAAACTCAACGCCATCATACACGATCCCTGCAGAAATAAGTATCCCCGGAGGATATAACAACAACAAAAAAGGGACGGACGCGAGTCGTACGACAACATGGCAAGAATGTCCGACTTAGTATTTGCTACTACACTGCTTAGTTTCCTGCAATGCTAACTCCCAAAGTATCATTGGAGCACTCCTAACTCACTGGCATAATCAATTTTTATCATCTCTTCCTTCACTCTGGTCAATTTAATTTTTCTGATGATTAATCGTGATTTCCAAAGAATAATTAGTACTCCTCGCTTCACAGTTTTAAACTTAAAACATTGCTGCATCATTACAACTTGATTAGGTTTTCTGCATTCAGATAAACACAATTCTTTGATCTCAGCAAAGATCTTAATGGGTTTTAAGCAAATTAAAATATGCAATAAAAAATTTCACTCTGTATTCAGTCAGTCACTCTTTTTTCAAGCCAGATAGCATAATATTCGATCTCATAGAATATAAGAAAGAAAAGAAAAAATATCAAATACCACCAGCCTTCGGTAATTTTGATTTTTTTCCCCCAGAAGTAAACGAACATTTCTATGCATTCATAGTGTTCTGTAATAATAAACCTAGAAAAGAGAGGATGAAATAGAAAGTCATTTTAAGAATATTTTAATCCTCTCACAAAAAAAAAAAAAAAAAAAGTGTTTTCGCAACAAATCCTCATCTTTCATTCGTTAGCATTATATCGCATTGTAGTGATTATAAACAGGTACTTCTTATATCTTAAAATTATTCAAGATGATAATTTAACCAATTCAACCAGAGAAAATGTAGTTTTTAGAAGTTGGCTGGAAGAGTTGCTTAAACGGAAGTTTGACCCATAAAATCCGAAGTCTCAAGACGAGAGGAAGTTCCACTTGAAGCGTGCTCACCCGTAGCCTCTCTAACTCTCCGGAGGTAGTGGGAGTTCCAGGAACCTGACAAAAGGCACATTGCTCTACAAAAAAACAAAGACAAAAAAAAAAAAAAAAAATCAGGGTCGTGTGTATGTGGTAGAGTTCGGGTTTGCACGCGACGTGAATGGCTGTTGTCGCACTAGAGGAAAAATTATTTTTACTGGATATCTGCGGGGTGGAGAACTGCACGTGACCGCTGTGGCAACATGCACATTAGAAGTACCGGAGAAAAGGCGTGGGAGAATGCTATCTCAATGGAGAACACCACCCATTTCTACTGGATGTGAGGTCGTTAAAAAAGAAAGGGGTGGGTGGGTGGTACAATACAAAGTACTTCCCTGGACAGTAATGAAAGTTTTGATGCTAAAGGTCGCTATTTGCTTCTTATCCATTAACACCACTGGCGAGGTCCTCAGAAGAAAAATGTTTCAGAACAAAGGTGCCTCTGAATAATAGAAAGACAGAGCTAAGAAATCGGCCGAAAGAAAAAAAAAAAAAAGTAAACAAAAGCGTTATTCTAATATAATACCAATTGCTAACTCAATGTAGTATTTCCAAAAATAACTTTAGGATAAAAAAACATCTGACAAGGGGATAGTGGAGTGCTACTTTATAAAGGACAACTGGGCTTATGAAAATTAATATCGCTCCTTAAAAGACTGGAAAGGCTAAAGACTGAACTATTATATATCCGAAATAATAGTTACGAACCCGAGAATTAGCAGAAATATCTAGCGGGGGGGGGGGGGATTCAGCTTTCATAACAGCATTCATTTAAAAGAAAGTAACACAAATAATTATAGTCCAAATTTATTAATTTACATTATTAATATCAATATCTTTGTGAATGTGCATTAATCGGCGAATCTCTTGAGTCGTATACCAGATGGTAGTAAGAATTCCAGATACTTATATATAACGGAATGAATATTATAATAAGAAATATTTTTGAATTTTGGGATGATCCCGAAGAGGAGTTTTCCCCTAAAAAAAATAAGATTCATGGTTTTATAGCAAATTAGTCCGCTTGTGATAATTTTTGTTAACCAAGTATTAAAGAAAAGACCAAGATTAAGAGGTATCATACACGAAAAATTTAAAGAGAAATATTTAAATAAAAATAATAATTTATATTTATTCTATTGTCGGCAGGATTCATAAAGAGGAAAGGGGAGGAGTTGTTTATGCGCGATTAATCGTCCGTAATATTGCAACGCATCTGCACCGCTTCCTCTTTTAATGCGCCATGCAGATCTTTTCCATTTGACCAGTCCAGCAAAACTGAAAGAGTGAGAAAGTCCTAAGCAATCTGCCGACTCCAGCAACAATTCTGGAGCTCATAAGTCCGACTTTTAGGTCACAGTCCAGTTATGCAACTTTTTATATATAGTATGCAGCTTTTTATATATAGTAATTTTTGTAGTCGACACTCTGTGGCATATTTTTTGTTTTCGTCATTAATATACACAACAAACACGGGGATTCATATACATAATGCCACCTGCGTTTCCGCTCACTTTGACACTGGATTTTCATGACTCGCGAAAAAGTCCGGGACGATGGTGGCAGCGTGAAAGTTCGGAAAACGTTGACGTCAAAGAAGTTTAGGAACGCAGTTCAGGAAGCCACAGTCCACTTGAGCAATGTTACTCGCCCACTTACGTTCACCTTTCTTCGGAATTGTTTTGACTGATTCAGGAAATAATGTTAAAGCTCACAGGGGTCAAAGCAGTGCTAGAATGGTTTGAAAAATATGTTACAGACTCTGTACGTGTTCAAAGTTCCCTCAGCGATCAGATTTAAATTCCAGTAAGCGCTTGTGGAATCATAGTGCGAGATGTGTTTAACAAAACTGGTACACCTTGTGGATTCAAAGATGCCTCGACTAATGGGAGTTGCCGTAGCAGCAATAAATGGCCCAAAAGCATGCTCAAATAAATAATTCTGCTAGTAACAGAAACGTCTGACATCGCAGTTTTGTGGATGCTTAATACTGTGGTGAGTTCATGCAATTATCATTGCATCTGTTTCTTGGAGTACTCGCTCGAGGTTGCATTTCGAGATAATAACTGCTATCATGCTTCTAATTAAAGGCCATCGTGATAGTTAATGTTGTCCAGCTGATGTAAAACTTCACTTATCATTAACCTGCAATTTTCTTAACCAGTATTCCATAGTCGAATATTTTAATATGGTCACCTTTACTAGAAATGGTTAATGAGTATCTCAACTTCTGTGTATAATGGTTTTAAAGCTGTTACAAATCCCTACATGGGAATACCTGGGAAAAAAAATGTTACACAGCAGCTACAAAAATTATATATATATCAAGCAGTACTATTTGTAGAAGTTTCTTTCTTTCTCTAGGTACAGATTAAAAAAATTTGTTTAAGTGCTCTGAATCATTAAATACATAGTTTGTTTGTTTTTTTAATTCAAATAACAGTCAATAGCAGTACCTTTTTGGGGGGGACGACACGCAACGATGGCGTACAGGCACCATTAACAGAGAAGTGCGACATATGGATGCGGTACATTTCGCAATTTTTAATATTCAGTAATTTTTACACTTTTACCCTTATGTAAATAAGCTATTTAATTAAATTTATATTTTCACTACATCTATTGTTAAAATATCTGCTATGTAAAACTTTATTTGTTATATAAAATTTTAATATAAAATTATCGCATACATTTTACTTATTTTTTTATATACTTGAACAATAAATTTATGCTTAATAAACTGCGTATTATATACTTAATTTATTGTTCTTATCCCCAAACATTACTACACTGAAGTAAAAATATCATTATTTTATTTCTTTTCATATCATTTTATTTAAAAAATTTTCCTGTTAGCAAAGAATGAGTACCGGCGCCTTGCTTTACAAAAAGCACAGGTGAACAGTAACATAAAATATATAGTCGACACAGAACTATTTATGCTGAGACCAGCTAAGTTACTGATAAAATGCAACAGTGGAGCTTACCGGTTTTAAGAACAGAATATATGTAGATACAGGTCGATGTTTTCTACGAATCATAAAATCTTAACCTCTGCATACAGAACTACATAACCCAACTACAACAAAGGAGATTGATTACCCTCCAAAACAGGTTTACAAAAACTCCATAGGAAACAGAAAGAGAGAGAGAGAGAGAGAGAGATTCCTGATTTCTAATAATAAATAGAAAGAAACTACCATTCATAAATGCACTAATTAACAGAAATGCAGCTGGAAAGTTAGAGCATGTCGTTTAGACAATAAAAAATAAATAACCGTCAATAACAGAGAAGCAAATCCAAGAAAAATTCTCGGTGCTCAACAATGCCATAAGTGGTAAAGCCCATATGATCCAAAAATAAATAAATAAAAAGTAGCGAATCTCCTATTTTTTATTTATTTATATATTTAAGAAATCCTTCTTACATCTATGGAATTTCCCAGTTTTTAAGTCATCATAAGAAACAATGTGAAATCAGGCAAAGAACTTGCCTATGCGCGCACACACACGTGTGTGTTTGGGGGGGGGGGGGTTATTGGGTAGATGTTAGCAACCGGACTTCCGAATAGCAGACGGTAAGAGAGAGGGAAAGATAATGATAAGAAGGATCTGCAAATAAGAAAATGAACATGGAGGTGGTCAGATCGATCTATCTTTCGTGACGTTCAGAAAAATAAACAACTGTTTTTTTTCAAACAGAGAGTGCTTCTTGTCATTTCAAACCAACCATTTCAGCGAAAAATATCACTACTCGATTAGCACTGAAAAAATTCATTCGGCGCTCGGATAATCAGCGAGATCAACACTGACTGAAAGTACGTCGCAATCTTTACGAATACTGAGCACAGTATAATTTATGTTGAAACGGAGGGCGGTGATTTTAACATGTGTATATCACTATATGAAAGGAGCATTATATCAAAATAGATTCAAAAATTATAATTCACTAATTTTGGTCAATGAAAATCGCAAATTAGTTTATGTGGTATATCCAAGGTCGCTCGCCTTCAGTGTGTGTGTGTGTGTGTATATATATATATATATATATATATATATATATATATATATATATATATATAAACCTCTGCGGCTATGCCAGTATCCACAATTCTTTTTCTAGCTCATAAACATTTCGAAACAAATCATACATACCCGGAAAAAAACTGTCCTCTACCCACACGCGGCACCGATGTGCTATAATCCTTGTAATCGTTCGTGTGTATATATAAAAAGAAATAGATAAAAGTAAAAAATAAAGTATCAAGAATATATTTGACAATGAGAAAGTGGTTTCAGGTTGAAAATACATAATAACGTCAACTGCTATACAGTATCAAATACAGATTCAACCGTTTCTTCTACCCCATCCCCACCTTTTAATGTGTCCCTCACCGATACTGATTCGTTATAACGCAGCATAAAATATTCCTTTGGATCAGTTTAATTATCGAAAAGTTTTTTTTTTTCCCCATTAAAAAAAAAAGTATCTTCTTAGGCGCTACTAACCACATCAATCACCTAAATCTGGGGGATCCTCTGGGGTCTCTTCCTACCATCCTGACATCGAACACCTAATTTGCTAACTTTTCCATTGTACTGTTAACTGATTTTGGAGTCTTTCTGTGGCCTATAGCTATTCGAGTACGTTATATTATTACCACACACTGAGCCTCAGAGCTCTCATTGTTTTGTGGTAGTTTCAGCCTCTTCTTCTGATCCTTAGCTTGTTGTGTAGTGCACGAAATGGTCCTGTGCTACAGCAAACGAAGAAATAAAAGCTCATTGCGTATCCAACTAGTTTCAGTTTCACACTCGACCATGTGTTGCATCATTGAAGTGGATGTGGCAAATTCGGCGCCCGAGTGCTGACAACTATGACGCCACTTTGCCGCCTTACTCCCCGAAGAAAACCTCAATGCGTCTGACGTGTCAATCTTACGATCAACGGTTAGCCTTTGACTGTCATCGTAGTTTCTAGTAGATAACACACAAGGCTTTGTGCACTTCCTGCAGTGGGTGGGAAATATTAATGCATCCAATATATGGGGTCACTGTGGACTGCAATAGCGGATCTCATTTAAACATAATGCACTACAAGGACTAAAAATAGGCTTACATAATGTTAAGAAAACACTTGAGAATCATAACTGTGTATATACAGTTGAGAAAGGGATGGATGGCAACATTTTACTCGTGAGATTTGTATTTGAACAGTTAAAGAGTTCAAGGCAGAAGGTTGCCAATTTCATTATTGGAGGATTTGTTTTATTGAGCACAATATTCATATTCTAGGAACTAAACGGAGTATATTAAAAAATGTAATCATTGAGGATTCAAAAATAATTGAAATGTGGAATGAGAGCGGTTGTGAAAATAACGGAAACAACAGTTAGTATCAACAGTTGATAGTAAAGCAGTGACACTGCGGCAGTTAAAAGATCTTGCGGTAGATTTTAATCCCAAATGATTTACAAAGGAGAGAGAAAAAAGGGATTAAGCAACCATAACCGTCCAAGGTATCGATTTCGTAACCATGTCAAGTGGTTAGTTCTACGACTATAACTATACTTTGTATGTAAATTGCGCGTGTTCTCCTAACCAGTTTGCCTGTATGCTGGATAAAAACTCGAGTTTACGCGTTTTTCACTTCAAAAGCGTTCTGACAACCGAACGGTATTGTCAAAACCGAATGAGCTACCCTCCGTAGCTCATTCGGCTCTACATCAAACCATAAAGGAAACTAAAATATTTTTAATTACCCATATATATTTGTAAACCAACATTCACATTAAGTCCTCCTATCCAAGAAATGACAGATAAAAAACGACAAAGAAGAAAAAAACAACAACAACAACATGAGTCTGCTGTCTTGCAGCAGGAAGGGGAAATCACACTGCTCAAGTTCGCTTCAAATGGCTCTGCCGATTTAAAATTGGGAATTGTCGCTTGTGGGTTTACGCGTTATAACAGGTCCTCGGTTTGAAGTAATTATCCACTTTACTCATTAAGTCGCTCGTTTCTTCGTTCTTGATTTTTTTTTTTTTTTTCGTTCATGTTAAAAGTGCGTCGTTCAGTATGAACTGCAATTATTATAACTAGACTTAAGCGCAATCAATAACTGCTTATATCTGTTTTCCTATTATTCTATTTCTAACCATTTCTACATAGAAATTGGACCGATTAGACCGAGCCAAAGGACGATTTAGTCGAGTATTAATCTGAAACGATGTTAAATCAGTCAGCTACCAAATGATTTATTATTATTGTTTAGATATAACTACTAACAAACTGCTCTTTGCGAATACAGAATACGTTGAACACTGTATAATTATAAGCATTAGCACTACACCTACAAGGTATCCGGCATAATCACACATGAAATTCTAAACTTGGAAAAAAAATACGAAAGAAAAATCAATGCAGGTGTATTTATGTAATTATAGAAAAAAAAATGAACTGTAATAAGTGAGCTGTAATGAGTAAGCCGTGAGCGCTGCGCTGTAGCTATATGGCGATGACCCACATTAATGACATACACCACAGCAGATGAATTCATTTATTAGGCTCAGAGTTTAGTTCAATTTGAACTAATCTAAACCAGCCTAACTAAACTGAACAATGGAGTGGGGAAGGGGTATTTATTAAATGCATCTACCTCATCGGTAGGTGAACCTGGTTGGCCAAGTGGGTAACGCTTCCACTCTCCAATCATAAAGTTGTGGATTAGCATCCCACTGGGGACACAGTTTTTTTTTTTTTTTTTTAATAGCAAATGAACTGGAAGACTGAAGTGGCTTGAAAAAGTTCCATGTTTCTGGAGTGGAGTTTCTTTACAGATTATTTAACTCCTCGATAATCCACTACTAATACCATTATTCATATTAATGTGCTGTATAGGTTTACAGCCTATAGTAGTTGGGATTTACATAAAAATAAAAAAAAAGACAAACTGTTAAGTGTGAGGTAAGAAAATCTAATTTATTGATTAGAATTGCAGAAAATAACAAGTGTAACTGAGGTAAATATATATCAGTCATCGTGCATTCTTTTCTGATGACTGATTTTTAATAAGGAAAGAATGAATAATTCATAAGCAATGAAATTGTCTAATTCACTCTAATTACGCATGAAGAGCAGGTGTGCATCAATGTCATTACAATGTTAGGATTAGCTTTTTCTTCCGAAATGGCATGGCATCAACCCTGAAAACGAACCTACATACAATATATGTTGCATTGTAAGCTATGATTAATTTGGCATAATATAAACTAAGTACTTCTTTTGAGTCAGTACAGAAGTTATTAAATCTGAATTATGCTTTTCATTTCATTCTAGAAGTTATTTTCTTAATCTTTGAGGGGAAAAAAAATTTAGTGTTCCATTTTTTTCAAATGTAAAATTCCGAAAGCACACCAAGCGATGTCTCCTAATATAGAAAAATAAAAGTTGACAACCTCGTGTGAGCATTCTGCTCTAAATTAATATGGCGCATGAATGTTCCAATTCAGAACTTTTAAGCGCAAAAGACCTCATTTCCACAGCACCAGTTTCACCTGATATCATCAAGAGTCCCTATTCAATATTCGCTTAACAAATTTCGTTGTATAAGAAAACGTATGTCATCACTTCTGTTTTAAGAGTGATTTCTTGAAGAGTTTGATAAGCACTACAAGGTCGTTAATTAACAAAAGTACCTTGTATTTCTTACCGAGTAAATCATTTGTAAGAGCAGTTTTCTTCTCCGAAAATTTCAAATAATTTATCTTTAGGTCTGAAATTCTATCTTACCTAAGGCAGTATTTATGTTTTGCTAATGTAACCGTACGAGTGGACAGAAATCAGAGAGGTTGAAAGTCTATATTTACCAGTGTCCAAGGTCAGTAACGTCAGACGTCTAACATATCAGAGCAGGGCAGGCGCACCATCGTGCTGCTAGACAGTTACATGTCTAGATTTACATAACTTGGAAGGAAATTTAGGTTTATCTTATTTCTCAGGAAGAACGCTCAATCTTTTTGTTGTTACGAACTTATTTATCCACAATTCCCCATTCTTCATATAAGATGACCAATCATGTGTTCAGAAATTTGTTTTCTTCGTCGATAGGAATGTTTTAAAAAGACGTGTTTTTTTTTTTCTTTCTTTCCATTTAGCATGACGTATCAGTCGAAGGCTTTTGTAGAGCCTCGAAAACCTGTTATAACAGGGACAGCGCGAAGTAATGTCCAAATAACTTAATTTATTAATCATTTTAATCAGTAGTACTGTTGATTATGTATCAGCACTTTAATTATTTACTATTATTAATACTGCTGAATAAAGTCACTTAATATTAACAATTTATTAATTTCATGAACCAAACGTATTACCTGTGAAAATATCTGAAGGAAAAGAGTGCAAAGAAAATATTCTTAATACGGGAGAGAGGGAATTTAAGCTAGTGTGCAAACTCAATGTATAATATTTCATTAAGGTTCAGATAACATTCATTCAGTTTTAGCTTCAAACATTAGAATCTTTATATGTCCGTTGTACGGACTGCTGGGTGTAAAGTCTGCCCAATAAACTGAACAGAATTAACCATTTTTGAAGATCGTGGAAGAATCATTCCACACATATTTTAAACTCAAACTTCAAAATTGGTTTGTTCTTTTTTGATGTTTTTCTTCAAACTTCAGCCTTCTAGCCGTAGATAAGAAATATTTCAAGAGTAGACACTTGTAAGTGTTGTTTCACTGTTGGTATATGTCATTACTAATCCGAAACGAAAATGGGTATCAAACAGGTCTGTACAGTGAAACGACTATTGTAATTTTTCCTTTTTTTTTTAAATCATTCTCATACACGAAAGGTCATAGAATCTCTCATATTTTAAGTTGCAAAAATTGTGAACACAGCATGCAATTTTTGGCAATACACTGATTCCTTGTCCTAGAGACTGGAGTGCGGGGGGAAGGAAGACGAATGAAAGACCAGGAAGAAATTGTATGATTGTGGTTTGATGAGTTTTGAGTCAGACGGTAAATAAAATGGACCGTAAATACAATGAATTCTTTTTCCTTATTTTTCAATTGAATTACTTTTGTTTTAGATTAAGCTAAGGTTCAGATAACATTAATTCAGTTTTAGCTTCAAACATTAGAATCTTTATTTTATTTTTTATTTTTTTTTTAATTTTACCTTTTTTGATTTTACTAAGTTCGCCTGACGTGGCTCGTAATTTGATTGCTGCCTAGAACTCATCAAGTCAGTTTTGTCGGAATGTGATAACTGTCTTGAAGTATAACAACAAGATATTAAAAGAAAAATATCTCTGCATACTTATATACTACATAAACTGCGTGGTAATTTCGCAGAAAGGTTTCTTAAAAATATCCTGAAAGCCACACCGAATACAAAAGAATGTCGCTTTCTTGGTATTCGCGACTATATATGATACAATAGAGCAGAGTGGTCCTAGCTGAACCGCAAAACAAAAACAACAATACTACTACTAATAATAATTATTATTATGTGACACCTCCACTCCAGGGAGTCCAAAAACTCATCGAGGGAGAGTGTGCCAACAGCATCGAACGATCGATCTCCTCCAACTACTAACCGCGCTGAAACTTGCTTAACTTTTTTCGTGAGCCACATTAGTAGCGGACGCTCTACCAATCTACTAACCTTTGATCTATCTAATACTGACAGCTGTGTTGCAAGTTCATAAAAATAATTTCTAAAATTTGTGATTAACGGAGACTTATTTCCTTGATAATGGATCAATGTAACTTCTTATTACAGCCTTAACAAAAAAAAAAAAAAAGGAAATGAGCTGCAAGTTCATAGTTCAAGCAGTGAATATAGCTTTGGTATTCTTCTATATTGACAGATACCGATCTTCACGTGTACCTATAGCAGAACATGGGATAAATACCAGTATAGTATAAATGAGGTCATTCGTCCTTTGAGGGGATCTAAGAAGGAAAGAACCAATTTTCGAACCTCAACACTGACGAAACTTGAAAGATTAGCAATACGAAATTATTAGGAATCACGAAATTTATCCCTTCAGCACGGTGTATCTAATTATTCACAGATTTATGCATAAAACTGTCACTTGATAAAACTTGTCATTAGACATTAATGTCGTTCTAATCAATTTGAATTATTTTATTTTAAGAATGGAATTTGTGAAATGCAAGGTGTGTGCACGATTAAGCAGAGGCCTTATGGCGATTGATTTCTGGCATACAAGATGATGTGAAGATCCCTGGAACCATGGCAAAAATCTGCCCGAAAAGGTAGAACTGTAGGCGGCAATTTAGTTGATTGTTTAAAAGGTTAAATTAAAGTTAAGAGATTTACGGAGGGGCTACAGTGGTTTGATTTAATTTAATTTTTGATTTGATTTAAGCAAACTACTCCTGGGATGAACAAAATTAAGGTCTTGTAGATATTTGTAATTATTTCCTGGAACCAACTCAATTCGCAAGCCCTGTACCACTTATACTAAGGCAGCAAGGTCTTTCCTCCAACGAAACAGGCAAACTAGACAGAACAACACATTTAATACATTGGCCTCAGTTGTTAGGCTGTAATTAAAAGCAACCACAAGAAAATTGTGTCATGAAAGACAAAGATCGATGTTAAGAGCAAAATTGTTCAAATTTTTCCATATAGCACTTTGCGAGAGTCCGAACAATGGAATAATTCACTGAAATGCTTCACAACCGGGCGATAAAAACGGACCGCCACCTATTAAATACATACACAATCATGATACTGAAAAATTAGCAGTTATATCCTGTCGGTTGACGAAGAGATGCTATTTACCAGATAGACAAACTTACGAATTTTGTATTTTCAAAATGGATTTTAGTATGAACTATCATATCAGTATCATGAAAATTCATCGCATAAACCATTCAAATCCTGTACCAGATCACAGATACGATTAAGAATTTCTTTCCCCACCGCCTGTTCAACAAAGAAAGAATTTTTACTACATACTTGCAAATAGCATTTTTATATATATATATAATTCCGGATTCGAAAGACTCTAAACCTGCAAAACATTAGGACTATACGTGAGCAACACGGTTAGATTAACCCAGAATGCTGTTCTAGAAAACCTGAAAACTATTTCAGACCTCCAATAAACAGGATGGCGTTGGTGGCCTGAAAATAAAATCATCTGCACCTGAAATACACAAGCCTCCGTGTCACAGTGGGATTTGAATCTACACGAAGTAGTACAGTAGAAAATCTATCCAACTGACCAACCAGGAAGGTTAGCACGCAGCCTTTTCATTTAATATCCTTCCCAAGCGGTCGAAATGTAACCTTCCATTGGGAAGACGTGGATTCGAATCCCGTCTAGTACACGATGAATTATAAGGGCTTTTCAACTGAAGATAAGTTATCCGATGTCACACGATGGCTGAGTTCCTCCTCAAGAAAACCAGAGTTTTTCATTCCTCAAATAAGGCAAACCGGTCGGAGAACACACGTAATTAACATTTACAGCAACCACATAGCTTCACTTGCAGCGCCTGTGATTCCGATCACCAACTTAAGTAATATCAGGTATTTATTACTATTTAAATATTGTCACAGAATTGGACAATTTTTTTGTACAATATTCAAGCAAGGAACAGTCATCTTAAGAAGTCGAACTGAAATGTACTACAAGAAATCAGAAGAAACAACAACAACAGCAAAAAAAAATAATAATAATGATAATAATAAATAAATAATAATAAAAGAAACGTGAAAACATGCATTTATAGCTACAGAAGAATCCTTCTACTTTCCGGAAGTCGGTCTACAGAGACAACGTGGCCACTCACACAAAGGAATGCGAGTCACCGCCACCGAATGTGTGTACAGTATATATATATATATATATATATATATATATATATACACACACACACACACACACACACACACACACACACACACACACGAGTATATCGACGCCATATGGACATAATCTTGTTACTTGAAGTATTATTCCAATCACGTAATTTGTTCCACAGGATATAATAATAGTTAGTCGTAACCAATAATAAACATATCAGACTAGTAAGAATAGCTAGCGTTAAGATATTAAAAAAAAAAGCTGAATAATCAAAAATGCTTAATAATTTTCAGTCAACTATATAATGATCTTCCTAAGATTGGTATAATGCATAGGAATAGTAAAAGCAAAGACTTTTCTAATCATTCTCACACTTCCTTCAACATATGACAAAAGCAACAGTTAGCCAACTATTAATTGCCAACGAAAGAGGACAATGAACTGATTTTTTTTTTTTTTTACATTAATGGTATGCTACTATTAACTATTACAAAAAAAAAAAAAGACACCTTACCAAAGAAGTCTTCCCACTTTAATGAGTCATCGGAATCGCAATCTTGACTAGCGGCAGCATCTTGTCTCATCTGGGACTTATCCATCACTGTGTTGCCTTGACAACATTCCTTAGTCCTGTAGGACAAACTCTGAGTTCGAATCATAGTGCTATTGTTTCAGGGAATCCACCTTCCCTCTTAAGTGTACACAACATTCGGGTGGCGCTGTCCGTCGCTGACCAGTTAAGGTAGGTGCTGAGGAACAGGAGGATATGGTAGTTTGATAGGGTACAGAGTATTAAGTCTCGTGCGTGGGCCGCCATCAATGAGTTTCAGTGGTTGACTGAATGGGCGGGGCGAATGCATGGTGTGGAGGCGGTTCGAAGTTCATGGTAACATTCAGCAGGTTACGTGTACATCCCGATACAGAAAGGAAGAAATACCACAGCTGATGTTTCGCTATGTAACGAAAACGGTTACTTTGTGTGTGTGAAGTTACTCCAACACTTGTTCCTTATACAGTGCTGTTTTAGAGGTCATAACCTGCACGGAACACCATTCATCCTCTCTACATCGGGATCTCGATCCGGTAAATTGACTGATGAATAGCGAGGGCTTAAAATATGCACCGTTTGGAGTCGATGAATGCAAAATGGAAATTATTTCAACTCCCGAGGCTATTTTAACAGGGTCAAATCCTTCCAGTTACAGGTGGCGATAAGGCATTCTTCCGCTGCTCCCAATACAGCTAACCAGTGTCATTTTTCTTCCAGGTAGTTGCCTGTGTCTTTTGAAACTGAAGCACTCCGGACGTCCTGCGCTAGCATGTCTCTGGGACAGAACAACCCCGACTTTCAGGACACGGTGTGTCAGACGGCAGCTGTTGCACCGCAGCAGTAGAACGGCGCCACCATCGACCACTAAATAGAAAGACAGAGAGAGAGAGAGAGAGAGAGACTGAAAAAAAGAAAGAAAAAAAGACGATAGGTTAGCTGGGTAGAACTGTCGGTCGGACGGAGTAGTTTGCCCAGGGCCATGTATCCAACATCAGTGGTCTACTACACAGCGGCCGGTTGGCGCCCAGCGAAGAGATAATCGACTAGTCCAAGTCACAGTGATGGGGGAGAAGGGGGTGGTGACGTGTTTTAGAGGCCAGTAGTGAAATGCTTGGCTCGCATTCGGCGGCAACTTCAAGGCGTGTGCGCCGAACACATTCTCGCAGACAAAAGGAGTCGCTATCTTGTTTAAATGTAGAATTAGTTTCACTCTTTTTTTTTTTTTTCAAGAGAAAAACTAAGGACCAAATTACTTAGTTAAAAAATTCCTCATTTTAGGGGAAAAAATTTCCCAGTGTGAAATGTTTAAGTTTGCTGCAAATAAGACGCAGACTGGTCATGACTTAGCAAACAGTCCTCGTCACTCGACGGCGAAAAACTTTTTTTCCACACACACAAATGGATAGAAAGAACAAATGAGAGACTCGTTTATTCCACATATGCGTTTTAATGTGGCAATTCCTAAGATTTTAATAGGATTAGATACACACTGGATACGCATTCTGGCATTTAAGTACGTAAATTGTGAGTTACCGAAATGTACTTCTATTGCAGAACAATAGCAAACATTCAGTCAGTGCTCATATTTGACTTATTTCAAATATACTGATGGATCGTAAGATAATAAATAAAGAACTGCAGCGTTTGGCCTGCTTTACAAAATTTTTATCTTTACTTGAAAAAAAAAAATTATTATGACAGCATTGTGGGAATTTATCGAATTTATTCGTGAAAACAAATAAAATAATTTAAAAAACCGGTTCCTTATAATATTTTTCTATTTGTTCTACTTCATATGAAATTTATCTTTATGGTTACATTCACAACTTTTTTTTTCTCTGCTCTCTCAATGAATGACGGAGTAATCAATCAGCTTCGCCACTAAAATAAGAAAAGCAACATTGCAGTCAACTAGAGGATTCCGACTCATGCTCAACAGTTCTATACAGTACTCATATTTATCCACATATCCCACTTATCTGAGTTGTTCCGCAACTGACCTTTAGATGGCGCGCTTATTTTTCTGTCTGGAATGAATTTACATGTATTTGCGTTTGCCGCTTGACAAATAGATTGCTATTTTTATGACTTTTTTTTTACAGTTTTATATGAGAGAGAGAGAGAGAAAATAGATAAAAAAATCTACACGAAATTGCAACTGATTTAAATATAATATTTAAATTAAAATATTTAAATTTAAATACAAACCTTGATTTTAATCACGCGAAACAACACGAGAAAATGCATGAATGAAAACAAATGTATAAGAAATAAAAGCAAAGCAATGTGTGGAAAAAATATTATAATTGTGACTAACAACATTAAAAGTTTAGAATATTTGAAAATGGTTGTTTTAAAATCAAGTACATCAAGGAAGTCCCTCGTATTCCTGAGTGCACTGTATTTTTTTTTTTTTTTTCTATTGAGAAGAGCACAACAAACATCTGACATGGGACGGCATTAACAGTTAAAAAGTTTACGTCATCAAATTTCTCAACGTAAGGAAATCACAGAGCCCTGAAACATTGCAGAGAAGGGTTAAATGATTAAACTGATACAGATAATCACCATCCATATTAACAAATGAAAAGAAGGACAAACAGAATTGCATAAATAAAACAACTTTTGCATAGTTGAAAGAAAGAGCTCTCTTTTGTATAGAGAAGGATCACAGCGTGTCGCTTTAGAAAAAAATCCATAAAGAATTACAATAAAAAAAATCACTGTCAGCTTGAGCCAAAGGAAAGTTTAAAAAAATGCAAAATAATGTTTAAATTTGCTGGATAATAACTGAATGCTTTGTATTATTATATTTTGAAAATTTTAAGATAAGGTTTTTAAGTTGGAAAAATTAAATATTTGGTTAAAAATTTATTAAAATTTAATCTTCCTGAAATATTCTTCCTAACATTAAAATTTCAGCTGCATTCATGTTTTTTTCTCTCTCTTCCCCCTTCATCATTCAAAAGAAGCATTTCGCTTTTTTGCTTCAGAGACATTTACTTAATTAACAAAATATTCTTGAAATATATCTTTTAGACATCAAATGAGCGGTTCGCCTTAAAATATCCGATACGCCAAAATCGAATTATTTGAAAAACTCATACTATAAAATAAAAACCTATTGGAACAGCGCTACAACATGTTTCCTTCCTTTAACAAAAGTTATGAGGATCGTAGTGACTTTAGTGGCTAAGATATCATAAATAAATTCCGTATTTTTAGTTTTAGATGCATCCCTTTTACTGCCACTATCGCATATAATAGGACTCCTACTTTGCTGTCACCCTGACTCTCAAATCGTTACTTAACTTATGGACATATTAACGCTGTTGGCAAAAAAATAAATAAATAAAAATCAATTAATTATATACAAATAAATAAATAAAAATAACTGAATATGCCTAGTCCAAAAATGCATATTTTTTTGAAATGGTAAAAATTACATATTTCGTAATTAGCAGGACTTAGATAAGTTTTTTCTTTTACTTCTCAGTCTCAATTATTAAGATTTCCTTTACTTCTAGTTAATATTTTTGCTGAAATATAGGGAAAATAACTTTGTGTTGGTGGAGTTAATCAAGTGGATGACGAACCACATTTCCAATCAACAGACTGTGGATTCGACTCACACCATGAGATGATGTTTTGTGAATATCTTTTTAGGCGGTAGTGAATTTCATCCATCACTTAAATCTAACACCAGCAATGAGCATGAGACTACCACCCTGCTTATCAGAGGCCCGAAGTGGCTTGTTTGGTCTCTAGAGGAGAGTTTCCAGATTATCTAAGCTCTGGTCCGTCCACAATATGAATACCAATATATTACAGGTTTACAACTTTTCGTGTGTGAGACTGACATAAAATAAATAAATAAATAAATAAAAATTACCTCTTGTAATATGTCTTTCATTCCAAAATGCAGTATCGACTGTCATGGCTGTGTAACTTTATTATTCATTTGCAAGGGTGCCACATAAATTGTTATGTATTATGTTCTCTCCCTCTCTCTTATCTTTCGTTCTCACGGCAAATTTAAGTTCGCATTGTTATGTACGTTTTTTAATTTAGTTCAAATCTAATCAGCCTGTCAGATTATAGTGCACATTTTATTTATTTTATGTTTTATAAATAGCAGTAATGGAGAAGTTTTGACGGAATTAAAACGGAAAACCGCAGATGTTTAATATTATATTATGACAAACTCGAGAAAATATAATAAATACTGAAAGTTGTTTCAAAAATTCAGTGGCTGGTGGTAAGACGATGTGAATAACACAGTAGTTTATGGTATGATATTGCCGCCTTCATATTCAACACTTGGAAATTAAAAACAAAACCGATGAATAATTTTTCTCGGGAATACGAAGAGCAAGTTATACTCAGCAATATGTACATCTTTAGCTTTATAGAGAAGATGTGAAGCCTCAAACCTTCGCAGGAAGTAGAGGTGCTATATGAAAAAGTTTGGAAACCTCTAGTCTTAGAATAGGATCCACAAAAACAAGGATTTTTTTTAATTTGCTTCTCATAAATGAACTATTCTATTTCTTGACTATTTTATGCAATGTGCCTGAATAGATCTAACTGTAATAGCAAAACTCGAAAACAATCAACAATGATCTTATCGTACCACTTGAAAATTCTGTACTTAAATTTTTTTTTTTTAAGCGGACCGTTAAAGCAACTGGATGTACCAATAAAATCAAAAGTTTAACGGAAGTAAAAAAGGGAATGAAATGAAACCTAATTATATAAAGCTAAACAAAATATTAAAAAATTCAGCAAATTAAGAACTTGTTTAAAATTCCATCTCTAAGACTCATACACGATTGACATTGAAGGAATTTAGTGCTCATCGACAGGAAAAGGATATCCGAATTTTATTGGTGTGATAGGATCAACGGATTTCTAAAGAAAATTAATTTCCAGAAGGGAAGAGCTTTAACGTAAAGAAGTTCGAAGTCTTTCAGGTTCCTCCGGAAGTATAAGTGCAAACAGACTCGCCAACCTGTGGCGGAAATACAGTACTTCCGCACAGTTGAAAACTCAACTGAGATTCGAAACTCATTTCATTATCCTGATGGGGCGCATTTGCTAGATGGGAAGGGGGGGGAGGTAGAATGGTGCACCAAACTCTCCACAGAAATCATTTTGTCCTGGAGCATCATGCACGCACTTTCCAGGGTTCAGTATAGCAACATAAGGAAATGAAGAGGCAGGAATTCAGGAATTAATTTCCTTGGGAAGAAATTATGACTATGGAACCGTATTCATAAAGCACCGATGATGTACATCTTTTTTGTGAACATCATTACCGCTGTTCAGTATTTATTTAGAAATAAATCTAGATAATGCTGAAAAATAAAAGCCATATATACATTTCCACACACGAGAGGCAGGAAGGATTATAAAGGGCAAAGAAATATGTTGGTATTTTTCTTAAACAGCTAAAGGTTGTTGTCCTTGGGAAATACTTCATGGGGAAGGGAAGGCTATCCCACAGACCTGAAATAAATGGTAGATGGAATAAAACACAATTTTGGGATAGTATGTTCAGTGAGTCAGCAGTTTAAGAATAAAAGGATGTTGGGAAGCTGTTGCTCGTGTGTTCCTGCATGTTTAGCAGAAATGGGGGGGGGTAACATAACGGTTATGGGGGTAACATAACATAGTTGTTGACCATCTATGAGACAGTGACTGAAGAGTGAGTAAAGGGGGGGGGTCATCAATCAACCGAAGAGTTCCTTTCCTAAACTGCATCAAGGATTTTAAAAAAGGTCTTATGCGCAACATCCCAAAAGTGAGAGCAGCATTCCAATGTTGGAGGATTTCAGATTTATACAGAGTAAGCAACTAGACAAAAGAGAAATGGACAGAGCCAAGTACAGTACGGCGGTTCTTATTCTTTTAAAGGACTTTTGCAGTGCTGACAGCATAAAGTATTTCTTCACTACAAGCAAAAGAACGAGATCTGTTCTTTAATTGTGTGTGTGTGTGTGTGTGTGTGTGTGTGTGTGTGTGTGTGTGTGTGTGTGTGTGTGTGTGTGTGTGCGTGCGTGCGCGCGCGCGAGACATACATTACATACGCGCGTAGTGTATGTCCAAAGGAACGGCATTACCTATCAGTGACAGTGGCGCACCCAGGGAGGGGGACAAGGGGATGTGCCCCCCCCCCCCAAAAAAAAACACTAGAAAATTTTCCAAAAATCTTTTCCTAATTAAATTTTTTTTTTTTTAAATTTATGTTGTGTCTTATATTTCTATACTACTTATGAATTAGCGGTCACATAAAATGGGAATACCCTATAGCTCACGGGAATCCCGGCGCTGTGAACGCAATGAAGTAGTGCCTTGCAGACGGAGCGCTACTTCGTTTGTCCGAGACGGGCCAGAGGAGATTCACGGGTATCATGTATTGGCAATCACTGCAGATGCTCAGTCATATGTCGTATGCATTCTCAAATCGTCTACTCAACTCGGCACCCCCAAGATTAAATTATGAGTGCTCCCCCCCCACCCCGATTAAATCTTGAGTGCTCGGCTGCCCTCCAAGATTCAATCCTGAGTGCGCTATTGATCAGTGATAACTGCAAACAGATTTTAACACTACAAAAATCACAAACAGCTATGTTGAGTATACTTCCTTGCTCCAAAACTGATTCTATCAATGACTAAATTTTAAAATACAAGAGCTTTGTCAAAAGAAACAATGATTGGTATTATCGTTGGTACAACGAAACTGCAATATACACTGCTTGAAAAGAAGTCAACGCACATCCCATGGAAAAGGTGTATCGTGCCATGCAAGAAGTCACGTGTTCGTAGCCGTATAAATTGGGGGGATATGATATTCTCAAGTTAGTGCAACTGTGTCCGGATAAAGCAACTGCGAGAAGTGAACTGACGGAGTTGGAAAGAGGCGTGGCATTGTGATAAGATGCCAAGTTGCAGGACTATATGTTCGGCAAATTGTCGACAAATTAGGACATCCCAGGTCAACCAGTAATACCATACTGATATGGACACGCAGGGAGTTAACTGCAAGTGTTACACGCAGCGGACGACCCACCACACTCACCGAACGTGATCGCAGGGTGCTAAGAATGATAATATGTAAAAACCGCCATTCGTCGGCCAACGCGTTGAATGCGGAGTTCCGGGCATCGACTGGAACACGAATCAGCACCAATACATTCAGAACCGAGGCTTAAAACATGAGTTTCCATGGTATGACTGCAATATACAAGTCCAACATTACCCGAACCAACATGCAACCTCGTCTTTCGTGGTGCAAAGACCGTATACAGTGGGACGTGGAAGCTTGTAACGCCGTGTTATGGAGCGACGAATCAGCTACACCCTCTATCGAGCAGAGGACAGGTTTGTGGATGCCCTGTGAACGTCTCTTACCAGAGTGCGTAACCCCAAGTATGAAATTCGGAGGTGGCGGTATGATGGTATGGTCATGTTTCCCTCGTTTGGCCTCAGACAAAAGACCATACAAACCAGGCTACTTTGTGGTGCCACGAACATTGAACTCTGAGAGGTATTTGACCATTCCTGAACAATTCAATGCTTCCTACTTTGTGGCGTTTCTACGCAACTGACCATTGTTTATTTGAGCAAGATAACACCGTGTCATAAGGCTGCTGCTGCAACTGCGTGGTTGGTGGGCATGAACGTCACCACACTTGAATGGCTTCCACAGATCTCTGATCTCAACCCTACTGAACATCTGTGAGATGAAGTAGAGCGTCGGGTGAGGTCAAGGGACATCCATCCCCGCAACAGTTCGCAACCTCATTACATGCCTACAGGAAGAATGGTCCAAAACTCACATTGATCGCTATCGTTATTGTGGAAAGTATGCCCCGTAGGATTACTGCAGTCATCGCAGCAAAAGGAGGTCCTACATCTTATTAAAGATGGACGCCATGCCATGGCTGGTTGTTCCTCCCACTATGGTGTCCATCTGACATCTTTCCAAGCAGTGTATACACAACTGAATTTTTAAACTCTCTGTATATACTTGGTCAAGCTGGTTTTAAAGGTTGGATCTACAATCGCAATATTAAGAAATGTAGATACACTTAGACTGTATTAAGCGACTACAACAAAGCATAACTGAAACATTATTCTTACTGTAAATGACAATGGTAAACATGTGTTGATACCAAAAATTTATTAAAATTTCATTATGCAGTGTTAGTAAGTGGTAGATGGCGTAGCGTTGATGGTTTATTATTGTGTCTACAGTGGATTACGTAGTGTAGATAGTGTGGTTCGGAGGCGAGGAGTCCTGGGACTCATGGAGATGTCTTATAATAATAATAAAACCAACAGATATGATATTCCAATTCAATATTTGCATTCCTGTTTCTTCCAGCATTTGCTATATCAGTCAATATAATGCATAAGTAAATATTCAAAGCTACTGGGTAGCTCGTGATAAATTTGAATGCTTCGTTCATGGTCTGCTATACGTGTCGATATTAGAAGTGGAATGGAAAAGAAGTGTGCTCGTAACCGTAAGGAAAAACGAAATTATGTAAGGCCCAAATGTAACACAGATGCGATTATTGTTATCAACGCTACTATTATCATAATAACATTGATAAATAAAACATTTCTACTGTAGAAAAAAAAATCTAAAGTTTTTGGTGTGTTAGTCACATTGATTAAGTTCTACTGCCATCTTTTCATCTCACACGCGGCTTTCTTACGGATCGGATTCTTTTAAGAAAAAAGAAAACAATGGAGAGCAAGCTTACAAAACATGAACTTTATTGCCTGTAAAGAACACCACAAGAAATTACGACTTAATCAATGCACGTGGTTCAGAGATTCCCTGAGTGTATGTGTGTGTGTTGGGGGGGGGGGGCGTCTCCCTCAGGAGCCCTTATTTGGATTTCTGGGAATGCACCTGTTTTTGATATGAAACCTTTTTTTTTTTTTTTTAACAGCACATGGAGAAACATTTTTAAAATCTTATGTTAGCAATATAACAGATCGTCGCTCTATGCTACTGCATCTATCGCTACCACCAAATAGTAGTGATATAAGCTGTGCTGCTAGTAATGAAAACATTGAAACTATTAGAAAATTATAATACATCTGAGAAATCTACAAGGAATTATCAACTAACAGATAATTTTTTAAGTGTAAATCAACTATATGAGGAATTCATCAAAATGATTAAATATGCAAATAACAAATCGCAATCTATTAAAAGAAGAAATGCTAAAAAAACGATCATCACAATGGATGAAGTTAAATATGATTAGAATGAAAGAAAAAGTTATATAATACAACATAGGAAGAATCCCTAAAATTTAGTGTTTGAAAATGCCTAAAACAATTTCGTTAATCGCTTAAACTTTTAAAGGAAAAAATAGAGCACGCAAAAAGAAAACTATCTCCTAACGAAATTTCTTCTTGTATGAACGATAAAAGTAAAGAATGGGGGATGGTAAACACCATAATTGGCAACAGAAAACACGTGAATTCCCAGAGGGCAAACATGTCACCTCTGTTCTTAACGTTAAGAAGAAACTCTCTACTAACTACGGTAGTGATAATTTTGATCCTACAGACAGGGCAAAGTTCGTAAGTCATCTTCCGTGGGATAAAGAATTCAACGCGACTTTACGCAGTGAATGAGGATGAAGTAAACAATGTAGTAATCAGATTGGGAAAAGTGGGATATGGTAATATACATGTTCAAAAGTTAAATATTATAATTAAACATCAGTTAAAGTTCTTTACACTTGTTATAAAAATAAATCTTTGGAACACGGTGAATTTAAAAAACACCTAGAGGTTGCTTCAATTCTTCCGTTATTTAAAGGAGATAACAGAAATAAAATCAGAAATTACAGACTCATATCAATAGTCTAAATCTCCAAGTTTACTGAAACCTTAATTTTAAAAAAAATTAAATAATTATATAAATTCCAAATCTTTTAGGCGCCTAATCAGTATGGATTCAGATCAGGACTTAATACGGGAAAAGCGCTATTGGAGTTACATAAAACAGTTTGCAGTGGGATAAATAAAGGAATGTATACAGGTGCGTTTTTTGTTTTTTTTAATATATATCTAAAGCGTTCGACTGTGTTGCATCATGATTTACTCCTCTGGAAAATGTCTGGATATGGTATTAGAGGCGCTAGAAATGTTTGGTTCAAATCTTATTTAAATAATAGAAAGCAATATATCAACTATGGAACTTTCTATAGTGCAACCAAAAAAAAAAAAAAAAATGGAGTCCCTCAAGGCTCGGTGCTAAGACCTATCCTATTTTTATATATGTAAATGATCTGTGCGAGTACAAGTTTTTTGGTAAAATGATCGTTCGCTGATGACACGATATTAATATACACTGAAACGACCTTTGAGGATTTAGAAAACATTTGGGCCTCCACATCGATAGCAATCTGAAATGGAACTCCCGCATCATATTTTTAACGAACAAGTTGAGGTTCGTAATTAACAGAATATTTTATGTCGCAAAATGTGTCAATCCAGCTCTACGACGACCATAACAACATTCAATGGGCTATTTTGAGTAATTTTCTCATTTATTGTGTTTAAACGTTTAGTTATTTTAACCCCTGAAGAAGTAAGTCAAACGACATATGAAACCTTGTCGGGTTTTGTTTATCTTTATCTCAATAAACATGCGGTCGCAATACCGGAATTTTTCTTTTGAACTGCTAAACCACAGAAACCTACGCCTACATTGTATTTTTATAGTAACCTGTATGGCTATGGCCCTTGGTTACACACATATTGTACTTTGTCTCGTCTATTTCCATTTTATTTCTTATTCTTAAGTTTTTCTTTATTATCAATCTCAAAATTACCACTTTTGAAAATAATTGTAGAATATATGTAACATATAGTATTACTTTTTACTAATCCATTATCACTTGTATTGTTCTAAATACTTGCTATATATATATATATATATATATATATATATATAGCAAGTATTTAGAACAATGCAATATTATATATATATATATATATATATATATATATATATATATATATATTGTATCGTATTTTCATTTGTACTACTTATTCAATGTATTTTAATAAAATTACTAAATAAATTACTAAAAAAAATCATCTTCGTGATTTGATTAGTTAACCGCCATACTGTAGAATTCAAACTCACACAGAGTATCGGCGGTTTTAGAAAGTATGGCAATATAGTCTTTATAAACACTTCAAATGTGCTTTTGACATTTAAATCTCTGGCAATATAACATACAAGAAACTGACTCTTTGAAGCAATATTTTATATTTGAAAAGTTTATATTTAGTTTTATATTACAAAAAAACAACAAAAAAAAACTGCATACTCATTGCTAATTTTAATGTGAAACTTTTTATTTATACTTTTATGGAAGAGGTGTGAAATTTATAAAATGATTTATGGGATGCAGATTTGCATTTTTTTAGTGAGCTGCCCCGCGTAAAAAAGTTTAGGACAAATGGACAGAAAAAAAGCATTATTTTGTCTTGCATGTTTGTAAAGAAAACCAAGTAAATTTCTTAAACCTAATCCACAACTCCACTTAACAGTATAGCAAATATTCACATGAAAATCATCGCAATGTTCTTTGCATTGTGGAGCGTTTGACAATAGCGGTATAATAAAAATATACCGAGTCAGGACTCCTTTACGATGCAACAATAACATCTGTTTTTCTAATATTTCAATATACGTTGTGCATGTGTCACAGGAATCAGCGATTTAGATATGCACAGAATTCGATAACAGGTGAAACAGCATATTTGGCTTTTATCAAATAGAGTGAGGCATGAATATTGGATGATTTCGTGGGGTTGTATGCACAAAAGGAATTTTCATATTTAGATAAAGACAGAGATAGCAGTAACGTGATTTTGGGATTGCAAGGTATGCAGAATGAATTTTTTTTTATTGTTTACATTTTATTTCCTGTAAAATTTAAGAGCAAAATTCTATTGACAGTACCTAGAAAATAAAAGAAACAGTTTAGTGATGTGGCAAGAATTGGCTTGTTAACAAAAAGAAATTTTCGCAAAATTCATTCACAGCTGCTATAACTATATAAAAATAATACTTTTATATAGTTATTATATAATAAATAATTTATCTGTTATTATATAATAAATAATAACAGATAAACCACAAGCACTGCTTTAGTTTTACTATGTTAAACAGAGACCCGAGTACCTCTACTATCGATAGAATACTACCAGATCAGTGGAGTAGCCTCGCAACAAGCATGCTATCATTGTTTTATCTATAATAGAAGATAAATGGGGGGAAAAATCATTAAATTTAAATATAAACTGTCAATTCTAAATAACCAAAATAACATTTAAAGCAATCCGATTTAAAAGGCGGACCAAAAATAAAAAAATAAAAAATTTCGAATTAAAACATTTCGCCTATTAAGCAAAAGATTTCTTGATTTTTCTTTTCTAAAAATCAAAACCCCAATTCGATTTTTTTTCAAGCACATCCTGTGTACCCTATTTACCAAAAATCTACACAGCAATTTTTATAAATGTCATGAATATATAAATATTTATTATATTTTATATATTACAGTCTTATTTTAATAGCTTGGGAAAAAAAAACAAATTAAGAAGTAGAATATATTTAAAACATTGAATATGAAATGACAAAAATATTCAAAGCTTTAGGCCTTACCGCACTGTCATCACCGCTTTCGACAACAATTTGTGTCCTTATCAAACCAGCTATGTGGTTTGATCGACTTGGCGAAAGAATGAAATGTCTCCCAACAATTCCACAGGAGTGTTTTTTCCGCGTGGTGCCAGCAAAATGAGGGAGAGAGGAATCCAAGTAACGTAAGTTGTTTCCATTTTTTCTTTCCGGTAACTATCATAAATTCAAAGAGAAACAGAATGGGGAAGCGAAATAATCAGCATGTAAATTTTAAAAAAAAAAGTTCATTTCAGTTTATATATTGTAAAACAGTTGGTAGTTACTATACACAACTAATATCTCTTCTTACTTTTCCCCTACACAGCCCCTTTTAAGGAATTTTTCCCCAACAGACTTGTGAAACTAAAGAAACCAAAGACGTAATCTTCACATCGCATTCGAGTAACAGCAAATGATTACTTGAATGTTGGACTAATCGCCGAAGACGGATACGCAGGGTGAAATCCTCAATTAACTTTGGAAGTGAGCGGGGGCGAAGTAATAGGCTAAAGCGAAGAAGAAGAAAAGGAATGTCACCTTCCTCACAAATTTGCTTAAGTGCTAACGCGTAGAGTGGTTATCAGATGCTAACAAGACTGTTACAAATCCAACTGACGGCTGCGAGAATTTAAACAATGGAGATGTAATTGACAGAGACATTTGCAAACGTTTTTGGCAGGTTGTGTAACTACAATTGCGAAAAAGGAAATAACCAGTGTGGAAAACAAACGATTTATTTTAGTGTCTGTAAAAGGAACAGTCATTAGTTTGCAATAATATGACTGTGATTGTTCTGCATTATTTTTTCCCCTTTTTTTGTTACTTCTATATGTAAGTGATAAGAAAATGTCTATAGTATAAAAATATTCCCATTTGTCCATTCAAAATACTGAACTTGCCTTCCAGAAAACGTATATGATATTTAGTTTTAAATGTACTGGAGTTAGAACCTCTTTCATATAAGAACAAATGGCTTGATATTGCGAGATCTCTTTTCTTAAAAATTACTATTTTTTTAAAAAAATTAATCATCAACTAAAAATAAAATTTGGTGAGTCCCAGCCACAAAAGGTTGTAAATCTAGAATGCGTTCGAACCGTGGTGGGTTATTAATTTTTTTAATGTTTATTTTTTAATATTTTTACGTAATACAGAAACTTCGCTCTAGTGACCAAACATGGAACTACTTCTGGCCTCCAATAAATGGTGGACCCACACCGGACAATGAAATTCATCTCCCACCTTAAGACAATCACAAACATCCACGCCTGTAATAGTAGAACTGTTGAATGGAGAGAGAGAGAGATTTCGTTAGCTATTCTTCTAATCAGGCCAACAACTTCGGATAAAATAATAATATAATAGATATTATGAATATTTATTATCCTGCCTTTAATAATTATGAATTTGAGAATATATTCAGTTTTTAAAATTATTAACTGCACGCGTTAATTAATATACACCAGCGTTCAGAAAGCACCTTTGTCAAAATCTACGGGGGGGGGGGGGCTGAGGTTAGACATTAGGCTGAAGCCTTTTTATCCTCGTCTACGTGTACTAATACGACCAAGCTAACAATCCTGTGTTATCTATATAATAAAACTAGCTCATGAACAAGCTAAATTATTTCGGTGGATGGTCTTTTATATCAGGTTTGGCGTTGTTGATATGTAGTAGGAGTAAGAGAGGACAAGATGCCGCGATGCCCTAGTTCTGTTTCCAATTTTCATAGCCGACTATTAAATTACTTTGAAGAAACTTAAACTTACAGAAGAAAAGGCTTACAGATGCAAAATCCACCAGTCGCTTCCTGAAAGTTTTATTTTATTAATAAATAAAAATAAAATTTTCTGGAAGCGATTTTTATGAAAAAAAACTAATGCATGCTTGTAATTTAACGGAACCTCACAATTAATTTTCATTGTGCTTCTGCAAAGAAACTGAAGAATGTAAAACTTTAAAGTGTATGTAAGATCGTACATAAGTTTTTTTTTTTTTAATTATTATTATTATTTTATTTTTGTGCGCTGCATGACAACAAAGTAAGGGGTACTAAAAAGGGTTGGACAAAGGGGATAAGTAGATTTAAAGTGATAGTGAAGACCCACTGGCAAGAAAATTCAAGTTCGAGTAAACAGAGGATGAAAAAAAAAAGGGGGGGGGGGAAGCATCTGAACGGAATTGCGACCTTGAAACGCTGCAATCGAGTGAGTTGAAAGAAAGACATAACGTGACTGGAATGGAAGTGCAGGCAATCAAGATTAAATAAAAAATTGAATATTTTCTAAAGTGTTTGCAATTGTTACCGACACACACACACACATGAGACAAATGCCAAACAAATCTTTAAAAAAATGAAATGCATAAAACCAACTTTAATCCATCTGACATGCGCAGAAATGTTTCGCATTTTATTAGAACCCCGATGCCACTTGTAATGAAAGTTATTATCTAACCTAGAAATGAGATTTCCTAATCAAAACGACGACCGTTAAAAATGGTCTGCTTCAAAGGCTGCATATCTTGAAACAAAACAAAAATATTGCTACGCGGTATGAAAGAAATCGCCTCCGTTCAAAATGACCTAATTTTGATTATTAGTGCGAGGCCTGGTGTGGAACATCACCGAGCATCGGAGTGACCATACGGCATCTGTAGATGCCCAGTGAACACACAGAGAGAGAGAGTGCAATATCGAACAAAGCATGTGATAAAATGATTCACAGAGAAGTCGAACGTCAAATACTGCAATGCGAAGTATTTAGAGAATAGAAAGAAGATTACTTACTCACATAATTGGATAGAATACAGCGGTTAGTTGGAAGAAGGCTGTCCTTATAATGCATGAGGGACTACGCAGTATCATTTAAATGATGTCCCTCTGCTCGACCTACTTTTCTAAGTCAGTCCAGCGACTAGCAGTGTCATTATGACCATAACTCAAAAGTGCGAAGCATTAAAAGTTTATCCACAACAGCTTAGAGAGAGAAAAAAAAAACGTTTTCAATAAAACACTGTCAAGAAAAAAAGTCACAATAATAAAATTAAACTAATAAAATGATGTGTTTCTTGATTCAACTTTTCTCGGGTGTACGAGTATTTTAAACCCATTACATACATAAGACTTAAGAAACTGGGAATTTGGCTATGATAGACAACACATAACACAGCTCAACAACGAACCACGTACAGTATTTGAATTCTCAGTAAAACATGCACCATCAGTTTAACGATAATTCTATCTGTGGCAGATTAGGAATCAATAAGTTAATAAAAAAAAATTTTCAGATTAAAATTTTTTTGATGAGGTACGCCATAGAGCGTAGGAGACTAGTGGAAATGAACAATGGTTGGTCGATGTTTTTTCTTGGTTCATACCGGAAGTAATATTGCAATTTTATTTAGTCGAATTTTGCCAAAATTGGTAAACCAAAACAGAGTAGATGTGACAAATTTTAGCGGAGATTTCTAAAAAATTAAATTTTTCGTTAAATTCTATCTACCCAGAGCAAACTTATTACTATCGTTTGAATCAATTTGCTAAATTTTGCCAACAAAAATGATCCGAGTAGCCAGAACTGTATTCTGCGAAAAAATGTTAATACATATCATAAATACCAAACGTTATCGAATTCCATCCAAGTGGTTCGAGTGAAACAAAAATGGAGATAATGTAACAATTCTGTCCAAGCATCGTCATTAAATTACTGACATGTATCCTCAAGGGGCGTACAGAATACTATCATAGTATCACGTGAAAATTTTATATGATTAGCCATAAAAATTATAGATTTAGATTCTTAGAGGAAAAAAAAATCTTGCAGAAATGTATTGTGAAACATTTGAAACAATTTTTTTTCAATTTTTCATTTGATACAAATGAAAAAAACCGAAAAAATGGTCACCTCGCAATCTCCGATTAGGACATTACAGGATCCTTGGGAGATCCAGAATCACTGTGAAGTGACTGCACCCCCCGCGTAACCACCACTTGAAAGTGCACAGATGTTCACAAGTTTCAAGAAATAGCACGCTATTCTCGAGTTTTATTTCCCCCCCCCCCAGTTATTTGAAGTCATTATTGCAAATTATACGTGCTTGATTTTAACTGGCGTGAATCTTCAGTTTTATTCTTATCGTTTTTTGAAGAGCTGTTAGTATTAAAAAATGAAACTTATTAAAATACGTACTAACTACCAGAATGTCGTGGATTATACCAGAGTTGTTAATGTGTATCATTCTTAGTTGCATACTTGTAAATTATATTTGCATCCATTTATTATGCACATGTGTTAATATCAACTGATTTCACAGAATGCATTTCTGATTAAACACAAACCAACTTAAATTTAGGCTGCAATTGAGCACTGTATCGTGAATAACTGTAGACATTAACCATATCCATTTAAAAATAGTATCTATGAACCAGAAGAATGTGCAGCGAGGTTTTTTTTTTTTTTTTCAGCATGCTTGTTAAAAAAATTAAATTCACGGGACAAAAAAAAAAAAACTATATACTGTACTCTAAAAACTATAGCTGATTAAAATCAGCTATAGTTTTTGGAGTACAGTATATAGCGTTTCTGCTCTCGAGTGGATTTGAATTTCACTGTGGCACAGATCTTTAAAGGTGGCAATGATTTTAATTACGGACCCATAACACAAAAACGGTGCAAAAATTCCGTATAGGAAATTTTTGCACCGTGATTGAAATTGACATTAAGGACATTTTATTCATCTTATACAACGGTATGCTCATGTTTGCCTTCATGAATGCAATGGAAACAAAAAAATATATAGTGGAATTAAGTAGCTAAATCATAAAATAAGGATAATTACTATAAGGATAAAGGACCTGGAGAGAGGGGAGGGGAAAAAAACCCTCAAACCCCAGCACAGACCAATAAGAATAAAATCTTAATATTTTAACATTGTAATTCGACCACTCAGGGAATTCTCACATAATTACTCAGTGCAACTACAGGAAAATTGTTATCAATGAACTGTCAGTTTTTATTATGTATAAACGTTACTGCCATAATTACAAATACAATATATAAAAACAAGCCACGTGTTTATTATTTTTTCCCTTCACTTCACCACCTTGCTTAATGGCAGTCCGGAAGCGCAAAAAATTTGGACTCAGAGCTGGGTTCACGACTTTCTGACTTATCTAATTCCCATGGCCCACCTACCTTACTGTAAGTTTTCAACCTTCCGTGGGTGGGAATGCTATAAAGCGCGTATTTAGGGAAGCACTATTGCGTAACTAATACTGTAAAAGGAGTGCGAGTAATATTGATCCGTTTATCATAAGATCCCCTACCTAAACGCCAACCTCACCTTCCGTGGCACGCCTCATCCTTAACTGACGACTTGCCGGCGAATGAGTCACGGTAATATTGAAGTGTTCCACCAAGTTTGGAGGGAAATACCGTATTATAAGCTGCAGCGCAGTAACTCCGCTAGACTTGTTTCCTTCAGGCCAACAACCGACCGGAAGATCCGTTTTGTTTTTAAACTTGCAAGACTGGAAAGCGATGATAACAGCTAGAAATGGAATTTAGCCTCGATCCTCTTCTAGAATAGGATTTGCATTCTTAACTTCTGATTGAGTGGTATGATAATATATTCGGAGGCGTTTCTCTTTCTCAACAAAACTAGGCCCGTTTACCAAGAGAAACGCTTTTTTCCCCTCCTTTTTATCCTCATATCATTTCCATTTTATTTTATTTCTTTTCTCGTGGCGAATTTCCTGTAGTTTACCTCGTCGAACTACTTTTCACCTGACTTGTACATGGCAATACCACCAACACAAAGAACGTTAACAGGACAATAGAAATCGATGGGCGAAGAAGTTGTTTTATTTTATTTCACGTGTTGTTATATTAGTTTACATTTTTATGTCTGAGAATAGCGACAGCCAGCTTATGTAAACTCAGTGGGTTACGGTTCTTTCATTCAGATGAGTGAGATAGAATTACAAGCTTGCAAAAGAGAAAAGCGAAACATTATGATTGAGAAGGTAAGGGGACGGGTTATAAAGATTTAAAGTGTTATAAATGTCGCACTTTTAATTTTATTTTAAATAAGCAGAACTGTTCATTGCATAACGTGTTCTCTCTTATAAATACACAGTCAAGGCAATCATTAAACACACAACAATTTCTGAATTATAAAAGCCGTTTCGACACCGTATTAAAGTAGCAGTTATAGATCCTTCCCGAGCCGAATACCGTTGCATTGCATGCTGGATATATAGCTCGAGGAATATTTAAGCACAGACCATTATGCGAATACGAGATTACTACTAAATAAGTGTCATCTCAAAACAAAAAAGTCGGACATATAACATAACACATCTACCTGAGTCACAGTAGTAGGACGTTGTCTTCATGTGGGAGGGAGGGGAACGTCATTAAAAATTGAAGTTATATAAATATATTTTTATTTATATTCATTTAGCTAGGGAACCATTTTTTTACTTTCCATCTCCCATACACACTTAAAAAAAAAAAAAAAAAAAAAAAGGACCCGTTCAAATAAGACATTTCTGATTGTTGTTTTAATGATAGACTACGGTTACTGGAAGGGGAGTCGTTGGCGCCCAGGTAACCTCGTGACCTAACCTCGAACTATTATGAGCCTCACTGTTTCTGTTTTCCCCGCTTAAAAAGTTTGTCGGAGGTACTATGCATCTTGGAAGAAAAGGACCAGAGGATTCAGGCGGCAGCAATTTTCTTGTTTATTGGGTCATTCGGTGTACTTTCCAGAAATGAAACTATGTTCTGAATCCGGAAATGGTTCTGTGACCCATTTTTCAATGAAGACGAGGAGCTTGTCTATTAGATTTTTTTTTAAGTAAAAGACATAAATAAACTTTTGTTGTTGTAAAGATAATAAGAAAATACCATTAAAGTTGCTGCATAATATGTTATAACGCATTATCGTAGTATTAACAGCTCTTCAGCGACAGGCTGAAATAAATAACGAAATCTTGCAAATTAATACTGTTCAAGAAAGATTCCGGTATCCGTTAATTTGAACAGGCAAAGTACACGATGAAGTATATCATTTGCAGGATCTCAGAGATGCGATTAGATCTTATGCTAAATGGAATAATCACGACATTGAAAGTCTCAGATTTCAATTATAACAAATTAAATCTAGGACTTTAAATGTAATGAGTTTTATTTACGACTTTAATTAGAGCTGAAATATCGCTCTAAAAGAATAAGCTACACGAGTCGCATAATATTTAAATATTACATAACATTAATATTGAACACTGCAGAGTTATGATTTATATCTTTAAATTATCACAAAAATCAATTACAACCACGGTGCATTTCAGGAAATGTTACAAACGTAAACTGTGTGTCTTCTAAGGATTGATTTTCCGCATGGTAAAAACGTGTTGTATTATATTGTCCAGTTTTCGCTTAAAACCTAATTCAACAGAATGTTAAAAAAAAAAAAAAAAATCCCTTCGAAGGCATTTCCGCTGAGCCAGTCCTCCAATGCATAAATTCATAAACTTCCAGATTCAATCCATCTACATATATTATAAAATTTAACTACTTTCGTCACGCAGCATTCCTTTCCAGACGGCTTGCTCCTCACTTCTTTAACCTTGGACTTGGAGCATTATGAGATAGCCGCTTAATGCGCCATAAAACATAAACCAAAGTTTTCCATTTCATGTTCTCTCTCTGGAAACCCTTACTCGCCTTTTTTTTTATTATCATTTTTTTATACATCATCAGGAGAGTTGCTACGCAGTCCACACTCCTAACTAGGGCGGAGCAAAGTCTGCACACATACAGTAATAATAATAATAAAAGTTTTATTATTATACCTACATAGATACTTATTAATGTAGTGTTTTTCAAGAAACAACCTCTTAATAAAAATCATAAACTTGGGAATTTTTCAATAGGGAGGAGAAATGTGCATAATTAGCGTAATGGGCACAAAAAATGGAGCAGGCATTCGCACTTTTCCCCAATCACCAAAATACCTAATTAACGCGCTGATGCAGCTCATGTTCAATCAAAGCTTTCTTCCCAGTGTCAGAACTGAATTCAAAACAAGAAATTTAAATGGCTACTTGTATTGAGTTCTCATTCAAATAATGAAATGAGCCATTTAGTTTTAAAACATTGCTCGTGGGGATATATTTTGAATATTTCGATTATTCCCTTACACAAATAGATTGCAGCTCCTTCTATCAGATACTTCATACTCCCCAAATGGTATTCTTTCGGATTGTTCTCACTATGTAATTAAGCTATCAATTATATGATAGCTCAATTTACAAGACTACATAATTAAATGCTATGCTAAATACAAGCATGAAATACAGAAGTCCTCACAACACTTGTATATTTAACGAATTTTTCTACACAGCCCATTAAAAAGAAAAATGTCTTTGTGAGCGTAGCCGGTAGAAAGTTCTGATTATTTTTACACAACTTTCGAAGTGATATATATCTTTACCGGAAGAATCACTTAACCTTAGTTACAAGAAAACAATGAATTAGCGCAATATGCCATCTAAATGCAGGACGATAATAACGCAGGTCATGGACTTAAAAAAAAAAAAAAAAAAATCTTGATCAGTAGCTGACAGAATTTTGCTAGCGGTCCTATTCTCTCCCCCCCCCCCCCCCAAAGAATGCCGCTTTTCTCAGTTGAAAAGCAGATCTTGCCCATGTGAAATAAAGAAAAAATGCAAGTTATGTTGCTAAATATTTATTATTATAGGGATTTATTTCTGGGAAAATTACCATGTTATTCCTCTTAAAAAACTATTATTTTTACGGCTATTATAACCTGTTTTTGTTTAGGAGTGTCCCTTATTTTAAATACACAAATGTGGCCATTTATTAAAAAAAAAAAAAAACCGTGTTTTCAAAAAAATTATTCTTCCCGCCTTGCGTCAAACACTCCCCCCCTTTTTTTTAACAACCTAACAGCAGAAGTATGGAGAATGATGTCATCCTAGCATCTAAACAAGGTATGTACAAAATTTTCTTCCTAAATTATTCTGCTATATTTTCCTTTAAAATACACTTATAATGCCTTAAAAATTTCTTGAAGTAAAAAGCCAATGTATTTAAAATAAGGGACACTCCTAAACAAAAACAGGCTATAATAGCCGTAAAAATAATAATTTATTATTATTATTATGTCAGTTACACACTACTTTCTAATCCAATTTTGATTGTATTTTGGAATTATGGCTAATACGCTTAAAATTCAGTTCAGTGCATTCTAACCCTAATGACTTTGCTATATACACGGGTTTTTTGAAAACTGTTACCACCTATACACACATTCTCCCACACCCACCCATCTACACACATAGCGTCAGACGCCAACTGTGGCCATGTACAGACAAGCAAACCAAGAAGAATTAACTCTGGGTTACGCTGTCTCCCCTATTTTCTGCCTCATTCCGTCAAAGGAAATGTTCGTGAGGCCCTAGAGTTCATTCCTACGAGCAGTGAAAATGACAAAGGTGTTGCCGACCGTGGAAATATAATCGTAGTATCGATTCCATTCACTATTCGCTCTCTGTATAACTGCAGTAAAAGCTATAAAGATGATCATTTCTATTAAGTAATTCCATGGAAAGTGGCAACTTATACAGGTGTCAACTCGCACAAATTTTGATACGCATTTCGGAACTTTCTTAAAAAAGGGGAGGAATTACAAGTCGACACCAGCTCCATTATAGTTGAATCGGTATCGACGATGCCCTTCGGCTGGAAAGACCCGGATTCGACTTTCCTTTAAGACGTGAAAAAACTTTATAAAGACTTGTCCACCGAAGTTGAATTAGTCCATCTCATACTGAGGTAGCGGGATTGTGGTGCGAGATATATGGAAATCGATCTCGCACCTCGAGATGAATTATTCATCTCACAAAACAAGCAAACAAGTCAGAGGAACACACGCAGTCAACAGACATACACATATACAGGTCTCATAGGCTTAGTTGCTTTGAACGTAAATCATAACAATGACAACTAGATCCATTATTAACCGGTCTGCATCCCTTTCTGAATACAATGAAACCAGAGTTGGTGGGTCAAATTTAACCGCATTTTATAGAAACATAAGTGGTCATACAAGTTTTGAAATTGCAAAAAAAAATCTAAGAAAAAATATTGACATTTATAATTGCATTGTGCATTCAAAATTTTTCTTTAGCCTTATTGTTAAAGTAAACCTAAAAAATAAATAAATAAAACACTTGGAGCTCTGATATCCTTGCAACAAGAAGACTACCGAGATAATGCCCTTCTTCGAAAAAGCAACCGTCGGAAATGCAAACAATAAAAGAAGACAAGTTTTTACTGTGGTATTCAAAGCACGGTAAAAAATTATATGGCTCTATGTACCATCCAACGAAAAGTGCAAAGGATCTTACGATGAGGTAAGAATAACAACAGAAGTTGTTGGAACCGGCCAAAAATCTCAGTTCATGAAAGGAAGAAGTATGTTGTCATTTGCTTTCATTTTTCTAAAACGGTTAAGCAAAGTTACTCACGAACTTTGTTCTGCGTAATGTATTTATTCATGTAGCAATATTTTCATCTCTCTCTCTCTCTCTCTCTGTTGCACACGCGCGCGTGAACACTCACACACATACATACTAAGTGGGTCACATTTTCCAGCAAAATTTATCGTTGCTTATCGCTCATTATGCAGCTTACTTTGGCTGACCCTAATTGCGGTGGCTAACATAATTAAGAATCTAAACCTGTCACAATGACGATGGTTACTCGGCATACGCATTACGATCCAAATATTTTTATACTCTCTCAAATCAACACCTATAATAATAATAATCTTAATGAGGAAAAAAAAAACGACGACGGCAAGGTAATTTAAGAAAACGTAGGAAATGATCTAACATTCTAAGTGTGTTCTGAGTTCCAGGAATTCCAGAGTTACTGTCTCCACACTGTCGCCGTCTTCAGTCACGGAGTTCAATGTGACATCCATGTATTCTTGAGCAAGAAAGACGCCGACAGTCTTCAAGTTGAATCAGCGTAATAACTATCTGTTGAATGGTATCTAACGATTGAAGCGGAGACGTGAGACAACTTCTCGGTAATAGTCCGAGTTCAGTAATAGAAAAGAATAAAGAGCACACGTTACTGGTGACCTGAGAAGAATGAAATGAGGAAATATCTAACAGGAATTCTTGATGTTGCAATGATCGACAATTTCATGTAGCCGTTATTCCTTACCCCCAAAATATCATTTTCTAATGAAACCTGTGAAATTAAATTACATGCTGCAAGAAGCACACAACTGGAATTCCAATCTTCAAATCTCCACTTGATGCAGCTGACTTTTTTCTAAAGTCTGGAATTTTATATTTTAATTTCTGAGAATTAATAACTGCATAAATACAATAGAAAAAAGAAAATGAAAACAAACTGATATGTCATAAAAATGTATGACATATCATACATTTTTATGACATATCATTTTGTTATATGATATGTCATAAAAATGTATACCAAAAATAGCAGCAAATAAAAGTCTAGGAAGACCAGAACGTTTTAACAGAAATATTCAAATAATAAACATACCGTAAATAGAGAAGCAGTAAAGATTAAAAGATGAAACAGAACACAGAAGTATAGGAGAAATATTGAAGAGAAAAAAACAGACAATAATGGATGTGCTTTTATAAGACCTAACGCATAAAATGTTGATTCAATTTAATGACAGGTATTAGAGAAACAGAAATATAAGCAACGAATCTAAACCAACGAAGTTTTAAGTTTTATAATTTCTATTATCTGGTAAACAGATAATAGAAATGATAAAGCTATAACACTGTAAAAACCAGAAATTAGTTTAAAAGAAACAAAACATTGGAAAATCACCAAGAGACTATTTAGGCTATTTGGAATTATGGCCGAAGCAACTGCATGTGTTCTTTTGGTCGGTTAGTCTGCGGGATGAAAAACCCTACCACGTCGGTATGAGCATCAAGAGAAAATTAATTCAACTCAGAATTACATATGCAGGAATAAGATTTCCAGAACGATACCTCATATTTTAATGAATAAAGATTATTCAACGGGGAAATCGCCAAGAAAAGATAAAGAGAATGGCAATTCTGACTTATAAAAAAAGTAATAAAGATGATCCTTCAAATTACATCTATAACCATTTCGCATTCAGGTTATAAAATATGTAAGAGGAATATGAAATATGAAACTCACAAAAGATTTCAGTGATTTTATTCTAGAATCGTAGAATGGTTTTAGAAAAGAATGTTCGCGTACAGTTTTCATTGTGAAAGTAATAACAGAAAAAGACGAAAGTACAATCCAGAAACACGTCGTACGTTTACTGATTCTGAAAAACTATCTGATAATTTAAAAAAAGAGAATATTTTTACAGAAAGAAAAACAAAAAAGACAAACAACAAATAACAATCTAAGAGCTGGTATACACGTACGTACATATATAAGCATACTGAAATACAGATAAGCATGACAGAAAAATGAAAACAGGATAATAAAATACAGACAGTCTGAATTACCATCGAGGAAAAAATAAACCAGTGAGTTAGAGGTGTTCCATCTGTTATACATTAAAATGAAACAGGAAGAACCATTGTGGTGTGAACTGTCCTCGAATGTAAATTTAAAAACACTTTTTTTAAAACAAATGACAAGTAATAATTACTCATTAGGAAAATAAACTTCAGAAAGTTATTCTGAACTTAAAGAAAATAGTCTGAGATTTCAGAAAGAAAATGTAAACGAAAAAAGAAAGAAAAGAAAACGATTTAACATCCAGTTTTCAATTTTAGAGATAAAAATATCTAAAAATAATGAGAGTAATAAATTCTGTGCTTAACATAGCGTAAAGACACTTTGAGAAGGTTACAATACATTAGACATCAACACTACTTTATGGAGGTGAAATCAGGACAATAAAACAAAGAAAGATAAGCAAAGATTAATAAGAGCGAAATGAAATTTATAAGATAAACAAAGCAAACTATGCCTTATTTGATCATAAAAGAAATGACGAAGTAATGAAAATTAAACCGAGAAAAAGTAATAGAGAAAATAAAGAAATATAATAAATAATCAAGAAACACAATTACATGAAGTATATCAAAATAATGCAAACAGAAAAATTATTCAAACAAGCTCTTCGTTACAAACCAGGCGGAAAAAATGAGACCAAGCAGTCCATTAAAGAGATTCACTGATAGATTCTGAAGCTGGAAATGACAGTACAATAGGTCTAAATCCTTGAAGTAAATGATGATGATGATGATGATGATCTTTTGTCTTCACATACTTTAAAATTGGACGTCAAAATATTCAGCTTATTTCACTACTGAACAACAGCAACTGCACCTTATGGCTCTAATTACTAGTTTATAACCAGTCAAAAATGTAGGAAAATAGTTGCTAGTTCTACCCGTTTATCCGTAGAGATAGAGAATCCCACTGGCATGGTTTTTATCATCACAGTTGCTAAACGGTCTTTTGTTTGAAAACTCGTTTTCCCGAGGTGATCCTTATATCAGAGTGACGGGGGGGGATTAAAATTCACCAGCAATTATAATCTAAAATTTTAGAAGCATGCTTAAAAGATTCTACCAAAAATAATCCCATGTATGAGTTACGAGCAAAAGTCGCATCCGACGACTAATGAAAAAAAAAAAAAAGTTGCTGTACGTTCACCAAGTCATTCGTGTCAGGATGACTTACAAATGACGTGAACCATTGTAAAACTTATCCGTGGTGGGATGGAATTTAATGGAATTTGGTATTTAGGATCCCTTTTACATTTTATCAGGTCATTTCATTTGGTTTCAGTCAGACCACTTGTAGTAACAAAATTAGGCTAAAAATTATGTCTATGGGATAAAAATAAAAGCCAAAAACGAGTTTCTAAGTTTCCTAAGCCTTGTTATAACTTTTGACGCACTCATCGGATTTTTTTTACACTAGTACCGATTCCACAGAGCTTTACGAATGCTTAAATCTGTCACAGATATCGTGACAGTTCTTGCAAAACGGAAAATATTGATAATCGAGAAAGCAATTCTAACCAATTTCCAACGAAATGTATGTCAACAATTACAAGTAAGGGAACTCAGATAATCGTAGATAATCATAAAATAGTGCGTTTCGTATTCACATTCTTGTTTAGTGGCACTTATTTAATCGTATTGGTGAAACCAAGAGTCAATATGGAGTGGGACTCTTAATCAAACAGAAATGGAAGCCAAGAAAAATAAAAATGATAGAGATACGTTGAGTGCATCGCCTCTTATTTTATGAAAATTAAAATATCTTTCGATATTTTAATTTTCATAAGAGGTAAATGACCATAAACCGAAAGTAAATGACCATAATCTTGGTTAACATATCAAGGAGCTGTCATTTGTGATGTCGCGATGCTTGACGACACTTAACAAGCTGTCATTGATTTTTGACGTCACGATGGACTGAAGTTCATTTCTAAAACACAATAAGTGCTGCAATGAACGAAGGCAGTCTTAGCCGCAGTTACGGGTTATGGAGAACTTCAATGTCTCAATAATCAAGAGGCTTCTCTTTGAAGAGACATCAACTGGACAATATGACTTCAGATCTCGACATCCCAAAGAAGAACGACTACTACACACTGAACTAACCTTTCTCTCTGAGGAGAAGAGGAGAGGAGAAAGATTAGTTCAGTTTGTACTAAGTAAATCCATAGCAATGACAAATTACTTTAGGAAGAAACCTAAAAGAGCACCTTCAAACAACTCGACAGCTGAAATGGATTAAAAACTACTTCCAGCAAGAGCCTCCGTAGCTCAGTCGGTATAGACGAAGCCCTTTGGTCGGAAAGATCTGGGTTCAGTTCCAGTCCATGACGTGAGGAATCTTTATCTCGTCTCTTTCGACTAAAGGTGAGTTAGCGGGTCTCATACGGGGGGGGGGGGGTTTCACCCGGAAAATCAGGTTTTTTCGTCCTCAGATCGGCCATTGAACACACACGGATTTAGAGTCCAAAAATACTTTAAAAAATACCTCATTGGAGGGCTCAACCAGTCCTAAGGAACGGGTGAGGAAAATTTGGGGAATCCCACACGACAAAACAACTACTACTTCCAGCCCAGTTGGCCCAATCTGGAACTAGTAACAGGTTGGGGTTCGAATTCAATCGTAGTCACATATGTTTACGATTGTCCTTAGGTGGGAGATGCATTTCATTTCCCCATGTGAGATCGCGCCCCGCGTATTGGAGGTCTAAAGTAGCTTGAAAAAGTTCCATGCTTGGTCTCTGGAGCAGAATTTCCAAATTATGTAAAAATAAATAATAAAAAAAATATCCTGATAACAACAACAAATAGTGATGACATTCATTATCATAAACAGTTGTTCAACAAGTTTCTTTTGTCTAATTTTGCCATTAAAAAAAAAACTTATTAATAGAAAGCAAAACTGAAATGACTCAGTGAATTTTAATAGAGATCCTCAACACAAAATTTCATCAAATTATATTAGAGAGAGAAAGAGAGTATGTGTGTGTCGACAGTAGATAATTCATCTGTAAATAATTTATAATTTATGTAAAAATGCAGCACTGATTATGTTGGAAGTCAACAGCAGTAAAACTGAAGTCCTAATGAACAGAATAGAAGGAAATTTTAAGCTAAATGACCACATTCTTGAAGAATTAAATAATTTTTAATTGGTTCCTACATCGATACTCTGACAGTGAAAAGAACGCACAAAGCTCTTCAGTTCCATAAAAGTCTACTAATATCTGAAAATCCAATCTAATTACCACAAATACCAAAGTTAGTCTGTAGGAAACCACCATTCGAGCCATATTTCCATGTAGTTCTCAAACTACACTTAACGAGCTGTTAATATCATCAATAGCGTTGGAAAATGCCTTCAAACAATACTACGATACACATGGCAAGATCACATTCCTAATACAGTCGCTCTTGAAGAAAGCCGGCAAAGACCCTAACAGAAACAATTCAAAAAAATCAACTCATATGCTGGGATACCAACTTAGACATTCATCTTTACCTACGTTCAGTGCTCTACAGACCAACTAATGAACATCGGAAGAGGAAGGTCAAGAAACATTTCTAGCAATACAAAAGCAAACTTCTTTTTGAGGATGAGGCTCAAGAAGCATCTGACATTTACTACTCGGCAAAAAACAGAGCAACTTGACTCACTTTCATCTAATAAACTTTATCTTCATGAGTTTTTGTCATATGAATGTTTCTGTAGATATTTCCGTATTCATAGATGAATGAATGATGGTGATTTTATGTTAACTTGCCAACGCTATGTTACGAAGTCAGTGCTTATATCGTGCAGTGCAGTAAGTTTAATTTCAAGGCCATTACATTAATTGGACCGTTTTGGCAAAAAAAAAAAAAAAAAAAAACTTCAAAATACCCTAAACGTTCCTTTCTGGCCGGATGGAATTCAATGAAATGTAGAATTTAGGATCTCTAATAAAGTTTGAAGTCATCCAAATTTGGTTTCAATCCGCCTGTTTTAAGGCATTTTAAAGTTTATTATGACATTTGTAAAGCATGCGTGTGTGTCATTGTTTGCATGTTTTACTAGATAAGAAGCAGATTTCTAGAGGGGGAGGGAAACATTTCTACAGTAATTAAGAACGCAAATATATATTGTTATTAATCTATAAATTTAGACTTCAGACAGCTATCATCTTACATAGCAAAGCCGAAGGACAGCTACATAGACAATTGCACATTTCCTTTAAAGGTGCTATGTATTTAAAATTTAAAAGACGTCACAACAATGGTACGATGTTGCTATCTTTTCTTATTTTATACTGTAAGGAGAATACGAAACAAACAATAAATGCAGTTAAGAAAAGAAGCACATTAAGTTTTACCTACTAAATCCTATGTGTAAAAGGACATTATAATCTGTAGCAGTAGTATGATCTGGTTATTAGTGCCTACCATACTACTGCTACCGATTATAAAGTCCTTTTACACATAGGATTTAGTAGGTAAAACTTAATGTGCTTCCTTATCGTAACAAGATAAGATAAGGAATCTTGACGTGATTTGGTTGTTCAGATGATGACGTCATTGTGTGTGTGACTTCATGAGTTTGGAATTTTCTGGGGACCACCTGTGTGTGACGTCACGCTGTTTGTTTTGTATGCGTATGAAATTATGGGTATGGTTAGAGATAAGGATTCGTGTCGTGATTGGTGGGACACTATGAACCAAACAGGGGTAGGGTGAATGGGGGAAGCGACGTCCGTGTCCTGGATGTGTGTTGTTATCAGATGAAGATAAGTGATGTCATTTGTTAATTGTAAATAAGTGACGTTATTGTTTTGAATGGAAAAGGAAGATATATTAGTGGATAAAGATTCGTGGTGTAATTGCTGGGACACCTTAAACCAAACAGGGTTAGGGTGAATGGGGGAAGCGCATCAGTGTTGTGGATGTGTGTTGTTATCAGATGTAGATAAGTAAATGGTTTGTGTATGGCATTATGGGTGATGGATTGTGATAAGATAGAGTTGGAATATTTGGAATTTCGCTGCCCCCCCTTCTGTCAGTATAGTTTGGGGTATTTCTTTTTCTAATTAACATTATCTTTTTTACAAAATGTTTGGCTATTTGTATTTTTTAGTTTACAGTCAAGAGAAAAATCAAACGGCATTTCAAAAAATAAATTAAAATAAACGGAGACTTGAATGGATTACAACAACTTTTGTATGTAGTCTACAAATTCTAATGATAATTTAAATTACTTAGTCTTTCCAGAATGGGGCATCTTGGAACTAGCGAGGTTTTCTGAAAACAATAGATATTCCAAATTGTTGATTTTTAACTATATATATTCACAGCACAAAACACAAACACAAGCTCTGAAAATGCAGTTGAGTCTTTTATCGTTACAGTTACTCTATGTTTCTTAATTTCTTTCGCATTCTAATTCATACTATGTTTTCCCACAGTTCTGTCCAAAATGACATCATAGAGATGATGTCTAAGCGCCCTTTTGTTGAGGCTACGTGTTACTTCCTGTAGTAATATCCACCAGCGAACGGTAACTTCGCATCTCTCGATGCAAAGAAAGTGAAAAAGACACATTTTTTTTATTTGACTGAAGTATTATTTACAAATTGTATTTTCTGAATCTAACATACAGAAATTAAAATGAAAAACACGCTATTTTTTTCCTTCTTATTCTTCTGATTTAACATTTGCGGTGATGTTCATTTGACTGTTGTCCTCGCAGCTCGACATTTATTTCAGTAGGAATATTTATACATATATTTTAACAGAATTAGTTTTACATTTTTTTAAACCAATACATATAATTCTAATCAGAATAACTGAACAAAAAAAAAAAATTGTTTGTCCTTCTCTGACTATTAATTTTACCTTCGATTCCTTGTCCTCTTAACTTACTTATGTAGCTGAAATTTATTTATTTTTCTTTCTTTAGCATTAGTAAGTTTAAGAAACGGAAATGAGACAAAATTTTTTTTCGTATTCCTAACTAAACAGAAATAAAGATATTAAACTTAACTTTTGATTTTTCGCTTTTGATGGTGAGCAATATTTGCATGTTGATTCACTTATTATCTGCACACTACGATACCTTTTTATTTTCTACAGCAAACTTTTTAAGAGTTTTAGTAAGGTGATGGGCTAAAATATCTGCTATCTCTCTGTAAAATAATCAAATTCTAACAATCGTATTGTTTGCATTTGGTACGACTGTTTTTTTTTTTTTTTCTATTCTGGTGAAGGTATCTAGTATAGTAACAAAATTGTCACTTTTCAGTTCGTTTGTACTTTATTTACAAAACTACAATTCTGTTATTTGCTATGGTCTCTGTTTTTAATTCCCCCATCACTAGAATGCATGGGTAGTAAAGGTGTGAAATAAGTTTTGACTCGCAGTCACTTGATTTTAAACTTTTATCATGTACGGATGTGTGAAAAGAAAAGAAAATATACCTTCTCTTTAATTTTGAAAACAGCATACACGTTTTCTGTCTATTTCTTCTTTATCCTGTTTTCTCACTCCCCAAAATTTGTATTTGTGCTATCTGCACACAGTACGATACCTTATTTATTTTCTACAACAAACTTTTTAAGAGTTTAGTAACTTGATGGGTTAAAATATCTAACTTCTCTCTGTAAAATAACCAAATTCTAGCAGTTGTATTGTTAGAATTTGGTATTTGGTACGAGTGTTTTTTCTAGTCTGGTGAAGGTATCTACAGATATAGTAACAAAATTGTCACTTTTCAATTTATTTGTACTTTATTCACAAAACTACAATTCGGTTATTTGATATGACCTCTGTTTTTAATTTGCCTACACTAAAATAATATGGGTAGTAAAGTTATGGGTGAAATAAGTTTCGACTCGCAGTCACTTGATTTTAAAAGTTTTATCATGTACAGATGTGTGAAAAGAAAAGAAAATGTACCTTCTCTTTATTTTGAAAGCAGCATGAGTTTTCTGTCTATTCCTTCTTGTTACCTTGTATGAACAGTAATTTATTCTCTCTTCTCAATCCCCAAAATTTGTATTTGTGTTATCTGGCACAGCACGATACCTTTTTTTAAATAGAATTGCATTAAGGCATATAAAGTTATCGATTTTTTTATCAAATTCTAAACAGAATAAATGTGTAAAAATGTCACTGTGGAAAACACAAACAACAACACACATCTTTGTTCATTTAAATTTATGAATGCATATTTTAATTTACTGAAATATTATTATTTACAGACAAAAAAATTAGAAACATGCAATTACCTAAAAATATTCAAAGACTTTTGTGGTTCACTCATTATTTTACTTTACTGCACTCAAAACACCACAACACAATACGATAGCTGCAATGGATGAACAATTGCAGTAACTGAAAAGGCACTTGACTCGATTGTTTTTCCTTATAGTACTGTTTACTTGCCTTTACCTTCCAAAATGAAACTTTCACACAGATGACTCACAGATGTTTTCACATGCTGTTGGATATGATGTTGATGTGTTTTTATCTTACTTTGTGACATCATTGGGCAAACCTTATCTCTGTGGCTCGAATAGTATTCTATATTATTTATTATTATTATGTTAAGTATTTTTATCCTCAAACAGCTTTTTTGATGTAAGACCATGTGACTAGTTCTCTCACTCATATGCCCCAAATTGTTGGGATGGAAAAAAATGGCATTAGGTAATTTGGTGAAAGGGTATTTGAGAGAGTGACACTGGTCTTCCCTGCAATGCTCCCCCACCCATCCACTAACCCCTCCCCTCTCCTCCAGAAGATATCCACTCAGGATGTAAGATCACGTGACTAGTTCTGTCACTCATATGTCTGCAATTGTTGGGATGGGAAAAAAAAAGCATTAGGTGGTGGATGTGAAAGGGTAGTCACGAGGGTGACAGTAGTCTTCCCGCAATGCTCCCCCACCCCATCCTCCTCTAACTCCCTCATTCCCCTATCCTGCAGAAGATGTCTGCTCAGCCTAGTGGAGATGAGCGAGCTTGTCATTTGTAGATATCTTTTTGTGATGTCACCTCCAACTGATACTGACAACTTTGGAGCAAAAAAAGTTTTTTTTGTTTATTAGTAGCAAGGTAACAAGAAGAAATAGACAGAAACCATTTATGCTGCTTTCAAAAATAAAGAGAAGGTACATTTTTCTTTTCTTTTCACACAACTGTTGGTGATAAAAGTTAAAATCAAGTGACTTCAGTGAGGCGAAACTTATTTCACAATTTTACCACCCATACATTCTAGTGATGTGGGGAATTAAAAACAGAGTCCATATCAAATAACGGAATAGTAATTTTGAATAAAGTACAAATGAACTGAAAAGTGACAATTTTGTAACCATATCTGTAGATACCTTAGACTAGAAAAAGAAAGTCGTACCAAATTCAAACAATACGACTTTTAGAATTTGGTTATTTTACAGAGAGACGGCTGATATTTTATTATTATTATTATTATTATTATTATTATTTTAACGGTGTCTCCATGGAGTCGAAAGACTCATCGCGGGAGACCAGACATTGACACACTAACCATTATTTACACAATACATGTCATACCTCTCCTTAAATGCATTCACAGTTGAAGCATTCACAACCACCTCTGGCAAAGCATTCCACCCATTCACAACCCTCCAAATAAAAAATCTAGTCCTAACACCCTTGTTAACCACACTCTTACACAATCTCCAGGGATGGCCCCTCGTTCTCTCACATCCTGCACTGGTCTTAAGAATATCATCAGTATCAATCCTGTAAAATCCCTTTAACAATTTAAATACCTCTATCATATCTCCTCTCCTACATCTATCAGCTAGTTTTTGGAGCCCACAGATCATCAACCTATCCTCATAGGGAACATCCCACAGACCTGCAACAATCTTTGTAACCCGCCTCTGAATCCTCTCCACTACTTCCGCATCACCAAGAAATCCTGGCAACCAGATCTGTGCACAATAGTCCAAATGCGGCCTTATTAACGCCTTATAGAGTGGAACAATAACTTCCCTATCCCTGCTTGTTAGTGTGTTCCTCAACAACCATGTAATTTTAACCCATCACATTACTAAAACTTCTCAACTCTCCAAATACAAAGTTTGGGCAGCGAGAAGACAGGATAAACGAATGTTCTTATCAAGGTAACAAGAAGAAATAGACAGAAAACATTCATGCTGCTTTCAAAAATAAAGAGAAGGTACATTTTTCTTTTCTTTTCAGACAACTGTAGATTATAAAAGTTAAAATCAAGTGACTTGAGTACGAGTCGAACTTATTTCACAACTTTACCATCCATACATTCCAGTGATTGGGAGAATTAAAAACAGAGACCATAGCAAATAACGAAATTGTAGTTTTGTGAATAAAGTACAAACGAACTGAAAGTGACAATTTTGTTACTATATCTATAGATACCTTCACCAGACTAGAAAAAAAAAACAGTCGTACCAAATGCAAACAATACGACTGTTAGAATTTGATTATTTTACAGAGAGACAGCAGATATTTTAGCCCATCACCTTACCAAAACTCTTAAAAAGTTTGCTGTAGAAAATAAAACAGTATTGTAGTGTGCAGATAATAAGTGAATCAACATGCAAATATCAAATATTGCTCACCATCAGAAGCGAAAAATCGAAGCATTAACAAACTTAATAGTCAGACCTGTTCTTGATTTAAAATGATACCAAATGATGAAAACAATATGGGTATGAATTTCAAAACTTTGAAAAGCACATGAATTTCTTGCTTGCTATGATCATAAATATTTATTTGAAGTTAAACTTTCATTTTTATCATAAATATTTATTTGAATGTAAATATTTTATTTTCTTTACAATTTTTCTTTCTTTCTTATTTTATTGATGGTTGACATTCTTGCATATTGTTTATCAGTAGGGTTACCATATTCTTGCATAATTCTTGCAAGAAATATGGTAACCCTACTTACAGACACTTGTTAAGTTTAATGTCTTTATTTCCGTTTATTTAGGAATACGTAAAAAATTTCTTGGTCTCATTTCTGTTTCTTAAACTTACTAATGCTAAAGAAAGAAAAATAAATAAATTTCAGCTACGTAAGTAAGTTAAGAGGAGAAGGAATCGAAGGTAAAATTAATAGTCAGAGAAGGACAAACAATTATTTATTTATTTCTTTTTTGTTCAGTTAGTCTGATTAGAATTATATGTATTGGTTTAAAAAATCTAAAACTAATTCTTTTAAAATATAGGTATAAATATTCCTACTGAAATAAATTTCGGGCTGAGAGGACAACAATCAAATGAACATCACCGCAAATGTTAAATCAGAAGAATAAGGGAAAAAATAGCATATTTTTCATTTTAATTTCTGTATGTTAGATTCAGAAAATACAATTTGTAAATAATATTTCAGTCAAATAAAAAAAATGTGTCTTTTTCACTTTCTCCGCATTGAGAGATGCGAAGTTACCGTCCACTGGCGGATATTACTACAGGAAGTAACATGTAGCCTCAACAAAAGGGCGCTTAGATTTCAGCTCTATGATGTCATTTTGGACAGAACTGTGGGAAAACATAGTATGAATTAAAATGCGAAAGAAATTAAGAAGCATAGAGTAACTGTAACGAAAAATAACTCAACTGCATTTTCAGAGCTTGTGTTTATGTTTTGTGCTGTGAATATATATAGTTAAAAATCAACAATTTGGAATATCTATTGTTTTCAGAAAACCTCGCTAGTTCCAAGATGCCCCATTCTGGAAAGACTAAGTAATTTAAATTATCATTAGAATTTGTAGACTACATACAAAAGTTGTGTAATCCATTTAAGTCTCCCTTTATTTTAATTTATTTTTTGAAATGCCGTTTGGTTTTTCTCTTGACTGTAAACTAAAAAATACAAATAGCCAAACATTTTGTAAAAAAGATAACGTTAATTAGAAAAAGTAATGAAGTTTAAGATCTTAAATGTAGATAAATCAAAATATTCGGATGAGTTATGTATATGAAAAAAAAAGTGTGTGTTAGAGGGGACACCAGCATATAATAAAATTATTCTGAAAAGCTCGAAACCCTGCCGCCATCTCGATTCTATTCTACTCTAAGAATTCCTATAGCCTTTAACAGGAAAGCAATGCCCCAAACTATATTGGAAAATTAGTACTGATATCTATAGATATCAGTACTAATGACATGAAAACTTGCTAATGTATCCATGTTGATACTCTAATATATACCCTATGATTATTCTTATGAAAAAAAAAACTATTCAGTTTTATAATTACACTTACCAATGCATACGAACAGTGATTATTGAAATTACAATTATGAATTGTTATGTTCAAGTTAAAAAAATAATTAACTTAAATTTCTTTCCAGAATGGGAACATCTTGGTACTATATCTCAATACAATTCTGTTTAATTATTTTAAAAAAAATCACATCTGTGAAATTAATGCCAGGAATGGGGAAAATGTGTTGAAAACATATCCATGTATTGATTATTTTAGAAATTGTCTAATGCTACCTATTGACATTGTTTGAGTTATCTGAAAACAATTCGTTCACATAATCGAAAATCCGAACTGTTAGAATTTGCTTGTTTTACAGAGAGGAGTCATCTGAGCAAAAGGTTCATTTTTGAAGGAACGGTCAGGTTAGGGCATGGTAAGTGTAAACAGTACTATAAGAAAATTCCATAGAGTCGAGTGACTTTGCAGCTGCTGTTTTTGTGTTGTGGTGTTTTGTGTTTGGTAATGTAAAAATAATGGGTGAGCCACAAATTCTTTGAAAGTTTCTTTGTGAAAAGTTCTAATTGTTTACAATTTTTAACAGAATGTTAACATAAAATACATGATCAGAGCTAATAATCAGTGAAATAATAATAATAATAATAATAATAATAATAATAATAAATAACTATTTATTTGTGGTGCCATATGAAGTAATCTAAGAAGAAGAAGAAGAATGAAGGAAAACGATTATGAAAAATCGACAGTGGGTGAAAAATACGAATTTTCAGTTATCATTGGGATAATCGATTGCCAATTTCTTTTGAATAAGAGTTCAAATTTATTTCCTAAAGAAATTTGTATTTCTGATGGAATTATTGTAAGATATGCATTGACAAAATCACCTTGTAGTTGGAAAGAATTACCTGAAAGAGTTAATAAACAGAATTCTTGGTTAATAAAATATAAGCATCAGCTGAAGTGGGAAATTGGTTCACTATCTCTGGACAAACTAAGAAATTGGATGACAGAATCAACATGCAAATATCAAATATTACTTGCCAAAGGAAGAGAAAAATCAAAAACATTAACGAGGTTAATAGGGAGGCCTGTTCTTGATTTAAATGAAATTGGATGCCCAAAACGTGAAAACATAACATGTACTTTTAAATGCTTTTGGAAACATAACGAAAGATTCCGTGCTTTTAATAATTCTCAGAAGTATATGTATTGGTTTCAAAAAAATAAATATGCAACCCTTAATTTTACTACAGTAATAAATTCCCAATGATCACCAAATGAAAAATTAACTTTCAGATGAGAGTCACATTGTCAAAAACCACATGATGGCAATTCCACAAGCATGCGAAGAACCTTTGATGTATTTTTCAATTTATTTATTTTCTGTATTATTAGGTTCAGTAAATACAATTTGTAAATAATATTTCATTGAAATAAAATGTGTAAATTTAAATGAACAAATTGGGTGTCGTTGATGTGTTATACAATCTTAAGACTATAACATTTTTTTTCCTTGTGAAATTTCATGCCACAAAGTAACCAGAGACTTTTTTTGACTCAGTGAATTGAAAGTCTTAATTTGTTAATGAAGCTCTCAAATAATTAATGAAACTGTCAATTCTTGGAAGCAAAAGGAATAATTAATTGGGTATTAAATTAATAGTCAGAATTTTAGTGGAGAAGAATTCATCTGAAAAGTCACAATACTGTTAGAGTTTGGTTATTTTACAGAGCCCTTAGATATTTTAAACCAACGACACGTTACTAAAACTCTTAAAAAGATTGCTGTAGAAAAACGCTGCTGAGAGTTCAAAACCTTGTTTTTCTCATATCAGTTACTTAAAATTACTAATGCTAAAGAAAAAATAAATAAAATAAATAAATTACAATTACAGAAATAGGTTAAGAGCACAAGGAATCGAAGGTAAAATTAACAGTCATATTGGTTTTTTTAAAAAAAATAAATGTAAGCATTAATTTACTACAGAAATAATTTCCCACGGAAACCAAAAGTTCGAAACCAAATCTCTCTTATCCGGTCGCCAAATTGTTGTACTACATACAACAATTTGGCAACCGGATAAGAGAGATATCTTTAAGATAAGACGTAATGAGAAATCTACAGTGTTGGAAAATAAATTCACATACATTTTATATATTTATTAATTTTGCTCAGTTATTCTGTTAGAATATGAATTTTAAAAGTAAAATACAGAAATAACCAATCAATTTGAAAAAAAAAAAAATAATAATTTTACTTGTCAGAATTCTACACTCTAACAGCATTCGGAATTCGAAACGGGAAATAACACTTACCCTAAACTAAACGGGGAACAGATTTTCCCACCAAGCTTGGGAAATCATAGCACGAGTAACTGTGGGAAAGAATTAATACAGAGAACCAATCGGATACTAAAGTAAATTAAGTAGTCCACTAGCTTTTCTGGTTATTTACAGAAATGTCTTTCAACTCCTATGTTTTGTGTGTTTTTGTGGTATGAATATATGTTAGCCACAGTAACCTATAATGAAAAAGTGAACTGCATTTTCAGAGTTGTGTTTGTGTTCTGTGAATATATGTTAAAAATAAACAATTTGGAATATTCAGAAAACCTAGATAGTACCAAGATGTTCCCATTCTGGAAAGAAATTTAAGGTAATTTTTTTTAACTTGAACATAACAATTGATAACTGTAATTTCAATAATCACTGCTCATATGTTTTGGTAAGCGTAATTCTAAAACTGAATAGTTTTTTTTTTCATAAGAATAATCATAGGGTATATATTAGAGTATCAACATGGATACATTAGCAAGTTTTCATGTCTAATATGTGTGTGTGGGGGGGGGGACACCAGTATATAATTAAATTATTCAGTAAAGCTCGGAACACTGCCGCTATCACGACTTTCTCTAAGAATTCCCACCCTTTAACAGGAAAGAAATACCCCAAAATGTATTAGAAAATAAGTACAGCCATCTATAGAAGAAAAAAAAAAAATGTTTGAGTGACATTAGCATATAATTAAATTATTCAGAAAATCCTAAACACGGCCGCCATCACGACTCAACTCTACTCTAAGAATTCCCACCCTTTAACAGGAAAAAAATACCCCATAATGTATTGGAAATTAGTACACCCATCTATAGACAAGCAAACAAAACATGATGACAAGGACAGATGTGTGTCACCCGGGGAAAATTCCAAGATATCTTATCTCAAAAACCTTGCTCACAATTCCATAGCCAAACCAAAACACCATGTGATATCACAGAGACATATATTCCCCAGAAATTTCCAAACACATAATGTCAGGATTCTTATCTTTAAATATCACCCACAATGCAATAAATGAACCAAACAAACCACTTGATGTTCCTGACAGACGAGGGTCCCAGCGAAATTCCAAACTCTATAATAAGAAACATCCACATCACGATTCTTTATCCACTAATATATCTCCCTTTTCCATTCAAAACAATAACGTCACTTATTTACAACTAACAAATGACTTCACTTATCTACATCTCATAATAACACACACCCACGTCACGATTCCTTATCTTATCTTGATCTTGTCACTAGTGCACCACCAATCACAACACGAATCCTTATCTCTACCATCACCCATAATTACGCGAACCAAAACACAAAAACTCACCTCACTGACACATATGCCCCAGGGAAATTCCAAACATGCCAATCTCATGACGTCACGCCCACAATGAAGTCAACTAATGACGTCACGATTCCTTATCTTGATCTTTTCACTAGTTTCTGGTATACTACTTACATCTGATAACCACACACATTCACAACACCGACGCGCTTCCCCAATTCAGTCTACCCCTGTTTGGTTTAAAGTGTCCCACCAATCACACCACGAATCCTTATCCACTAATATATCTTCCTTTTCCCTTCAAAACAATAACGTCACTTATTTACAACTAACAAATGACATCACTTATCTTCATCTGATAACAACACACATCCAGGACACGTACGTCGCTTCCCCCATTCACCCTACCCCTATTTGGTTCATAGTGTCCCACCAATCACGACACGAATCCTTATCTCTAACCATCACCCACAATTCCTTACACGAACAAAACAAACAACGTGACGAAGCGTGACGTCACACACGCAGATGTTCCCCAGAAAAATTCCAAACATTCCAAACTCAGACGTCACACACACAATGACGTTATCATCTGAACAACCAATCACGTCACGATTCTTTATCTTATCTTGATCTGGTTATTAGTGCCTACCATACTACTTGTAGCATACTGGGGATAATAGGATGAGGACTGAGCAAAAATAAAAAAAAACGCATGGAAATAACTGCAGACACTCACAAGGTGCATTTCGTAATAGCACCCTGTATAGTGAGCCTATTCGTTATCCTAACAAATGAACATGGAGCAGTTTTATTTTATGTACTGCAGAATCTAAATGAATTCATTCTTATTTGTAACATATAATTTTGTATCATTTCGCCAATAAATATCATTCGATTTACAATCTAAACTTGAGAAGACCAGAAAACTCAGCATAAATCATTAAATTCGATGTACACAGAAAGGAGTTATTACTTTGTATTCATTTCATATCATTTGGTTTGATTTCTCCCTTGAAAATAATTAAATGGAATTAAAACTGAAACGTCTTGGTCAATTTTTGTAAGGATATCAAATACCAAATATTATGAAAACCAGTCCAGCCTGAGTGGACTGTTTTTTTTTTTTTTTGGTCCAGATGTGAGCTGTACACACATCTGGACAAAAATGAATTCAAAACTGGTAAGTACGCACTTTGTAAAACGTCTAAAAAGAATCATGTCACACTTTACCTGATGCATCTTGTAATCTGCAATACTAAAGCTATACGTATTTGCCCTTTTGATTTTAAGGATCCGCGAACATTCATGTGCTTGATTTTTTTAAGTTTTCAAATCGATGTATTACTGAAAACAAAAACACAGTGCAAATCACAATATTATGACCTCACGGATCTTACCAGTCCTCCTGCATATTCAATGATCGTTAACTTCATATTTATCTTGTCATTGTGAAAAATGGGGATGAATTTGCGAGACTGAAAAAAAAAAAAAGCGTACGTGTTGTGAATTCTTGGTGTGCATACTGCTTAGGTCCCCTATGAGCGTCTTTCATTAATATAAGTCACATGTAGTCTTTGTTGGATTCTTCATCTCTGTCCGTACTCTTCGCTTGTTCTCCCACATTTATCACCAGATCCTGGAATATCGCTTAACGGATCTTGCCGGAATTCTTTTCTAGAAATCTCCCCCCCCCCCGGGTTCTGTTCCTTTTTCGCTCCTTTAGTGGCAACATATGTCGAGCTACTTGTCACTGCACGTGAGGGAACACCGTGATTAATCATCTGCTTCAGTGTCACCCGACTGCGTAGAAGGTTTATTGGCTTTATGAAAGAGTGTGAAACCAGGGAGTTGAGAACTGCTAATGCATAAAATAATCCGTTCTTTGAGCGATACAGAATGATATGCAGGTTGAAAGGACTGTCACCTTCTCTCTTTGATATGTTATTTCTAGTGTTTCCTTGTTTTGTATAATAAAATAAAATTTACATTCACAAGATCTGAGAGATGCATCTATTTGGTAATGAATTAATAACAGGAATGCTGAATTACATCAGTTTTGCGAAAGGAACACTGCTGGTTAATAGAAACCGACGTCTGTTTTTTTTTTTTTTTTCCGTAAGTAAAGAATGTGACTGAGGCGTCAAATAAATTTTAATTACCTGCTACAACTCTGTCACGAGTTGACATATTTAAGAAGATTCACCGCAAATTTTTTTATGGTGATGCTTTCCAGTGACTGGCATTTTCCTTCTGGTAATGTGTTACACATTAAAGAAGGCATAATTCAAACCTTCCTGACTTATGGCCGATCTCTTTAGTCATTACAGCGAACAGTACTGATACAACTAATCAACAACCAAACTGATACTAAATACAAATAAAACAGCAACGGATCAAACGCCCTTCTTTGACTTAATCTGGTAAGTACAGCTTATAATTTCACAGTTAGATAGAATATGGCAATAATTTTACCACAGTGAGTTTAACTAGCACATACTGTCTGGCTTAACAAAGTTCCATATAACTTTCATATAGATTCCAAATATATAACAGATTCTCATATAGTCTGAAACCGCATGATCGTTGTTATCAATCTTACTCTCAGTAGACAAAGAATACATGCATTATGCACGTAAACAGTGAATACAGGAATACTTTACCCCATCAACAGATTTCGAAAACCAATTAAGTTGTTGGCAATAACACTGAGTATGCTTTTTGGTCAGGCTGCATGATTTATTGAACGAAAAACCAGATTTCGAGAAAATGCTGAGACTCCTTATGATATTGCCTAGCTTACCAGTATTCTAAGGACACACGCTATCGACTGCGCTAAGGAAGTAATCTAAAGATGTTGAATGGCCTGGTGCCTATACAGTATATGCTTTTATTTTTATGTCTACTACCTGCGTTTCCTTTCATGGTTTTATAAAATGACTCCTGAATTTTTCAACAATTTTTCGAGAATCAGAAATAGCTTTAAAAAGCCGCTCTACAAATAGTAGGGTGCCTTTTTAAAGACACTTGTACAGCAACGGACGTAGAAGAATCGCGGCCACCCAAGCAGATAGTCTGATTCAGAACTACAATTGGCTGACATTCAGTGACGGTCAGATAGACAGGAATTTGTTACTATGAATGCAGTTTGTACCGTTGTTCATTATCACCAAACTTTGTTCTGTCAGTTGCCTAGAATGTGACGTACCCGTCTCGATATGTTTTTTCCGATAAACACCAACTGCTGGGGGGATGTAAACTAGTTTGGAGTGCTAAGGTCAGCAGGTTATCAGCAGTCACTGTCATTCTGAAAGGTTCTAAGAAAGGAAGGCGACTGATAGCACAGCGATACCTAAAGTGACATTTTGTAAAAGAGAAGACGGTACATATTTTTCTAAGTCATATATGAGATGAAGTTAAAAAAAAAAGCCTATAATCCAATAGTACTAAAGGGAAAGGTGATAGAGGTTACGAAGAGACAAGTAATAGATTGACATCTGTCTTGAATGACTGCAGTTGTGGTTATTGAGGAATATTAAAGGAAGGAAAGCTGTTCCGAAGAGTACACTTAGAGGGGAGGGAGGAGAAGAAAAGCTGGTTGGGTGTGACTGAAACTGAAATGGAATTATATATATGAATGATGGCTGATTTTTCTTGGGGGGGGGGTCATGACCCATTGGAAGTTTTTCCGTATACGCATGGCTCAATGACGAATTAATAAATATTGCATGTTATTCTGAATTTCAAATTGTATAAACCAATCATACTGACTCATACGGAAAAAATTCAAACTTTTCAAATTCATTTCGCAAATATACCTAGTATCAGTGATGTCTGTCTGTATGCAACGTCTCATTTGATTTTTTTTAAGCAGGAGAATAGTAGAATCTTCATACCAAAATGTCTCTAGGTCATTACGGCATTTCTCCGTTTGTTCTGAAATTTATCCTGAGATGACTACTGTTTCCTGTAGGCTTTTTGTACTCTCATATTCCATTAATATTTATTTTCTGCAGCTTGGAAACGGAACTATATTCTACTAAGTCGATGTTTTTTTTTTGTTTTTTTTTTCTGCCAAGAAATCTTTCGACAAATAAATGATTATCAATGTGGATTTCACTGCTGTCAATCCCCATGGAATTTTGATACTTACCTCACCCATTTTTAGACAAATGCTATGGCAAAGTTTGAAGGAATTCATGTGAATACCCTTGATATTTGACTGTGTTTGTCAAATAGTCCTCTGAGTTAAGTCCCATCTTATAGTCGACCACTCGTGTTTTGTGTTCCAAGTTCTCTGAGAATAAAGGACTTTCCACAAACTTGCATAGGGTTGGATAGTATTTCCGAAAGTAAGCAAGCAAGCAATGTTTGGCTACAACAAGGCTCTGTTTTCTTTCTTTTATTTATCAACGATCTCCTCGAATTCAGTGGAATTCAAAATTCACAGTTTTGTTAACGACAGTTTACTGCGCTCACCGCTATTTTACTCAAGGTGCTCTGCATAAATAAATAAATAAACGAAACTTCACCAATACCTACCTCTACAATCCTAAATATTGATCTGCACGTTATTCTCCAGTGTGGATCTAATAACTTAACTGCACGCAAATAAAACTCAAATTTATTTTATCATCCCAAATTTCTTTTAAAGACGTGATTTCTGCCCTTAAGATAATCATTTTTCTTGGTATAAATATATCACGTGTTTCTTTAGCATTCAAGTAGTTACTTTTTCCTCCATTAGCTCCGTGCATTATTTTGATTTTAAATTATTATCGGTCGTCCAACAGGAGCTTTAAATCCATCTAGGACGACAACGAAATGAACTCAACGAGGTTGCTCCGTTGCTACTCTATATGGAATTATCCAAACTCACATAAGAATTACCCAAACTCATATTAATACTTGGACGGCACATTTTACTATCAAAAAGTATTCCGCATCGGTTTTATGTTTGTGAGAGAAAATTGGAGCACTTGGAGAAAAACTAACCTCACAGTCCGCCACTAACTAACTCATTGGTAAAAAACAAAGTTTTTACTTTTTTTTTTACAAATTAAATGAACTGAAAATAAATGAAAGTAAATGAACAGCAAATGAACTGAAGTAATCACAATGTGGCAAACAGATAAGCTTAACCCTAGATTCGCAGTCTAACATAATACGTGGCTTGTGTATATTCACTCATATCTTATATTCTTCCCTCTCCTTCATTCTCTCACATCCTTCTTTTAATTTATTTCATTTATTATTATTATTTTTTTACGTACATATTTATGCACATAAAAATTCCGACGTGTTAAATATTTCTAAATTAGATAATCAATATACGTATATTTTTAATTAACCAATCATGAAGCCAATAACTACCTAATTCCTCCTTAAAGTTATATAAATTCATCATTTCTGAAGGCCAGTGTACATATTTTCAATCCTAACAATTAAAAATAAAATTTGTGTACTTTTTCCACATCTCTTCGTCACTGTCTTTTATAATGACTTCTAGTAGAGTTGTACTTGGTTCAGTTAAATGCTAAATCCTATATGCACGAGACGAACACATACTTTAATGAAATCTTCCCTATTTCTCTCTCTCTCGCTCGCTCTTTTAAATAAATTCATCACATCACAACAAACTAATCGATTCTCATAATCATCAATACATTTCTTTCATGCACTTAGTGAACTTGCTCCGAAAACCTTCTATCGTCTATGACATTCAACTAAACTTGGTTTGCCCAGAGACAGGTATAACTGTATCATAACTTCCTTTCTACTACAAGTGAAGATTCTTTAAAATAAACGTACAATCTCCAGCTTTACTTTATCATACCAATATGATTTCAGATTTCCAGAACTGAATTCCCTATCAACCTAAACGGCTCAAATCAACTTGCATCCATTTAATACTTTCTTACTAAGCCGCATAAAATTAAATTTCTTCATATTAAATTTCAAATCCTACTTTCCTAAACGCTTGGCTCTTAGAAGTCTTTCCTCTAAACACTACTTCCCTGTGGTCTACTGTCAACCAATTTTCTGTGCAACGTTATCCACGTGCTATTAAACCCACACAAATCCGTTCGATCACAAAATACTGTTCTATTCGGTTTTCGATAGTTCCGCTAGAAAGTTTTCTCTCTCTCTCGCTCTCTCTCTCTCTCCAGAATAGAGCCATTAGATTATTAATTATTCGTTTCTTACCGATTTCCTTCACTCCTTGTCAATGATATGGTTAGGTTTTGCTGCAAGAATTTTCTACAAATCCATGGAATTACTGTTTATCAGAATTGATACCAATTTCCACACTTTCCTCTAAATCTGTAAGTCATGTGCAACAACTAAACACCATCCATCCCTTTGTTCATTTTTTAAATTCCATCTCTGCGCTTGTAATTAAGTAAAACGAACGCAGTGTGCCGTCGATTTTTTTAATCGTCGCCAGTGTCTGATATAGATCATGAATATATATACCTTTTGATCCATTCCGATCTTATTGTTATGATGGAACTTTTTTTATGCTTTCTATTATTTTTAAAATTTTTTCTGCTTTAGTTTATGATACTGTTCAACGGGAAGTTGTTCCACCTGAGGTGCTCCAGTATTATAATATGATGAAGTGAGACGAAACTAAGCTTAACCTTCGATAAACGTGATTTTTTTCCTCACTTCTCCATCAGATTATAACATGGAGTACCTGAGGTCGAACAGCTTCTTGTTTTATGCTTTAATTATGATGCTCTTAAACAACTTCTTGTTTTTTAATTAATATCATAATTAAAGAATAAAAATCATTAAAATATCATAGAAAGCATAAAAAAGTTTCATAATAAAATTAAGATCACAAGCTATGATTAGAACAGTGGTGATTATACAAAAAAAATCTAAAAAATCAGTGATATACTGGGTTCGTTTAATTTATTACAAGCGCAAAGGTAATTTAAAAATCAAAAAATGAACTTTTCAAACATAATTATGTCTGAATAACAAAAGAAAAATATAATGATTAACTCCACTTAAGCGGAGGATATATCTGGAATTATCTTCAGTCTGTTTAAATATTCTAGGTTATTGGAATCCGAAATGGTAAAAACTGAGATTTCTTGACGGACAACTGGAAAAACGTGCACGCGTGCGTTTTAGAAAACCACAAGAAACTCGCAAAGAATCACAGATGAGAAAATGATCTCCGAAGAAGAGCAGAGTTCTAATTTTAGTTGAGGGCTTGGCTAGTTACAGAACCCTGAAATGCTATATTGTATTATCGACTGTGAAAACCCAACCGGAAACTGTTTAGATAAAGAACGACCGCCACTGAAAAAACACGACGGGGAAAAAAGTAAGGAAAGATAAAAGTCACGCTTTGTGAAAGTCTGATGCGTAATGTGGCTTACTGTACTGCCGAGGAATGTCTCTGTTTTCGGATGAGCTACTGAGGTTAAACAATGAGCGTTGTTCCTCCACCTTAATACCAGTATTCAGAAATATTCACAGCAAAAAAGACATAAATAGCGCATGAGACAGTTGGCGTAATAAATCAGACCTCTTAATAAGAAGGCTACAATTTAGAAGCAAAGACAACGGTGGATATAACGGATTTAACTGACTCACTTTCAAACATGTTAGTTTCTATTAGAAAATTCTTAATTTATATATTTATTAATTTATTCTCATTTCACGCCTAGATTCAGCGTACTTGTAAGGTTCTCAGGTAACATTGCTTTTATTATACTAAATGTTTATACTTTTATAAACATTATAGACATTTTTATATTTATGTATATTTTTGGTATTTCTTTTTCTCTTGAAATTATCATGATTTTCGTATTTTTAAAGTTGAAATTGAGGCCACTGTTCGTTGAACTTGAGGGTTTCATCTATAAGAATCTTGAGGTCATGTCTGTTTTCAGCTAGAAGAACCGTGTCATCTGCATATCTTAGGTTATTAATATTTCTGCAATGATTCCTTTAATGTTACTAATTTTATTAAATATTTCTTCTGTGTAAAGGTTAAAGAGAATCGGAGACAAGACCTTGTCTCACAACTTTATGAACCAGGAATTCTTCTGAGGTCTCACCATTTATTCTCAAGGATGTAGTCTATTACCGGTAAAGATTAGTTATTAGCTTAATGTCTTTTCCGTCCATGCCTATTTCTGAAAGAATTTCAATTAATTGCTCAAGTTGAACATTGTACAACTTGCCATTGAACATTGCCTTTCAATACATAATTTTACACTTTGAAATGCTGCACATCGAAAAATGCGATGAACACTTTGCCTGTGATGAAAAATATCGGAGTATTTTTCAGTGTTTGTTCTTGAGATTTGTTGAATGTCACTGAAATTCAGATGAACTAAAAAACGATGTTGTTTGATGAGACGTCCGGCTCCGATCATTTTAAACTTTTGCATAAACATATGCATAAACTTTTGACTGCTATGTAGGAATCTTTGCAAAATCAGGGCACTTACAGCTAGTATTCTGAAAAGATTTTCGCTTTTCCCAACGGTCTGTGACTTGTAGCCATCAGTTTGATACATAACAAAAAAGGTTTATTCCAATATTTTTTTAATCGAGAAATTAATACAGAATTGTAAACAGCGTTTATAATTATAGTTAAGAGTTTTATTGTTATAATTTCAGTCTTATATATACACACACACACACACACACACACACACACACACACACACACACACACCATTTCTCTCCTTAAGTATTTTGTGGTAATCCCATAAACCAGAGGCTGTTTAACTTATACTGTAGGGTCTGCCAAATTTCCTAAGCACAAGAACCATATAGGACGTTTTTCAAATATTCACGAGAGCCGCATGATAGTTTCTTAACAATTTAATTAAAAATAATTAAGTATAAATATAAATATACATTATTATATAGAATAATATAATATTAAATATATTACTGATAGATAGGCAATATTGCGGATAGATTAATCCCCGCTTAGATTTCATCACTCAGCTTTCAGGGAGATGAAGATATATTGGCACGGATATATATAAATATATACACTGGGGTCTCTTTTTATGCGGATCTTTTTTATGCGGATTTGAAGTTATGCGGCATAACTTCAAAACTTATGTATAGTACGCCCACAGATACGAGACTTTTCGACACTTCTGCGCATGTCAACAGAAGGAGAATCCATTCCGATAATAGGATAATCCAGCGTTTCCCAACGCTGGATTATCGTTGGATCAACGCAGGATTTGTGAAGTGTTCCGTCCTACGACGGAACACTTCACAAATCCTGAAATTTTCATAGAACATTGGTTATTTTGTAATGTATCGATTAATAATTAATTGTTAATTTAGCTGATTTTTATTATTAATTAATAATTGGTCATTAATTATTAATTAATGATTAATTAAACATCAATTAAACATAATCATTAAATTAATTTGCGCTGATTTTCATTGACATATCCCATTCTGATAACCAAAAATTTACAATATTCTTATGTGCTTACGAGTGAATGCAGACTTTTTCCCCTGTGTGCTAATAGTTTTCCCCTCCTTTTGTACATCTTGGAGATTGCTTTGTAGGCTGGAGGTGGATGAATCACTATCTGTTGCGTCACAAACACCTTCAATAAGAGATTTCTTAACACCAAAATTAAACAAAGTCCCTTGTCTCTTATTCATATTAAAATTTAAATCTGTAGGCCTATTACTTTTAGAAAATCACGGCACTACGGTTTCGAAACAAGCACTTTCACCCTACAATACGAACTTGTGAAGAAAGTATTCAGTATTACTAGATCTGAGAACCGGATACAGACTACCTTGATCTTCAATTTCAGTGGAAAATTTTTCTTTATACTTCCTTGCTGATTGGTCACTAACATTTGCAACATAGATGTTATTTCGTTTAGTTTTGAGAACAAAGGATACGTCGACCATTATAGTAATCGGCTGGCAGGCAATTTTTATGACCGGTCATAAACAGCGGTATTCCCTTTCCCGAATGTTGAAAAGTTTCAATGTGTGAAAATTAACGATAATTCGTGAATACTTCCACGTTTAAAAATACATGGCTTGGTCACTAACATTTGCTACACAGATGTTATTTAGACGTTCTGGGTTTGAGCTTTTCGACATATTCACGAATGTTATTCTCCTCAGAATATTTCCACTACTAACATATTTATTCATGAAAAATGCTTAGAAAACTAAAATGACAAATTTCAGCAGAACTTCTCGCGGAACACTTATTCACCTTCTGTGAAACACAGTTTGGGAAACCCTGGGGGTAATCAATCGGTATTGTGGGATGAGTTGTTTATTATTACATGGCGGAAAATTAACTTCTCTTTTATGATCATTGCAGTTTTTAAAGTGATAACTATTTTACTTGTATAACAGTTGGAAAATTTTACGTATAAAGTACGTGATTTCGCGTGTTGGTGACCTATTCGTTCATCGCCGTTGTACATAATGAACAGCGTGTTGCAGCACATTCTGGCGTAACGTGATAACGTGTAAGCAGTGAGTTCGTGAAGTTTAATTTTGCATGAGAGTAAGTGTTTGTCTTTTTATAATCGAAAGTCTAAATTTTGCTAATTGTTATTTTAAAGATTTAATTTAGCCCAATGGAGAAAAAAGCACCAAAGAAAAGTAATTTCTTTGGAAATGAAAATTGCAATTTTAGATCTCTTAGCAAAAGGAGAGGGATCTACGGTGATTGGTAAACATTTTAATTTAGGCGAATTAGAGCAATTAACTACTATAAGAGCAATTAAAAAGAATGAATTCGCAATAAGAAAATCTGTCATTTCTGGCACGAAACTAAGTGCCAAATTATCATCGTACTCAAGAGATGCTTTATCAGAAATTACGGAATGCGCTTGTAATTTGGAGTGAAGAATTAACTCAAAGAAGACTTCCTATAAGTGGTTATTTAATTAAACAAAAAGCTCTTCGGTTTAATGAACAGATGAAGCAATTGGAGCCGTCTACTTCCGCTTCCCAGGCTGATAAAGAATTTTGGGCTAGCAAAGGATGGTAAACCAGGTTTTTAAAAAGGAATGCAGTTCATAACGTGACGATTACGGGCGAGGTTGCAACAGTAGATGAAGAAGTAGCCAAACATTTTCAAGAGAAGTTAGCCAAAATTATTGAAGATGGTGGATATTGTCCCCATCAAGTGTTTAACGCTGACGAAACAGGATTGTTTTGGAAGAAAATGCCTAGTCGAACTTCCATCGCAAAGTCTGAGGAAAAAGCAAGTGGGTTTAAAGAAGGAACGATCGAGTAACGTTGTTACTTTGCAGCAATGCATCAGGAGATCGAATGTTCAAACCCCTCCTAGTAAATCGATTTCTAAGCCCACGTGCTCTAAAAGGCAAAGATCTAAAACAGCTGTCTGTACATTGGATGGCTAATACAAAGGCCTGGGTAACAACTGCTGTATTTACGGAATGGTTCAATAATTGCTTTGTACTAGAAGTGGAAACATACATGAAGCAAAAAGCTCTCGATTTTAAAGTTTTATTAATTGTTGACAATGCCCCAAGTCATCCGCATTTAGAACATCCCAATGTGCAAGTAGTGTTTTTTCCACCCAATACAACAAGCATTATTCAGCCATTAGATCAAGGCATAGTTGCTACTTTTAAAAAATATTACGTTAAGCACAATTTTAAATTTAAATTGGATATACTAGAAAATGAATCATTAACAGTAACTGAGGTTTTAAAAAAAAATTCTATTTTGGACTGCTTAAATCGTGTTGCATCTGCTATCTCTGAAATAAGACCACAAATTTTAAATGCTTGCTGGAAAGCAGCTTGGCTTGGATGTATTGCAATCAGTGCAACCATGCAAACATCTACATTATCAGATGAAATCATTACATTGGCACATGAAATTGGTAGAGAAGGTTCTGATACATTTAGCCAGAACGATGTATACGAATTGCTTGTGGATAATGTCTTAAGTGACGATGATATTATTGGATATCAATTAACTTTAGATATCGTCGAAGATCCAGAAAACGATAGCGAAGCGGAAGAAAAACTGTCCCCCTCACTGCAAATATAATTCGAGAAGGTCTTGAACTGTGCAATAAATTGGAAAATCATTTTCTTGTTAATGACACAAATTCTGAACGAGCCTTTAAATTCCAACGTGAGCTGAAGAACTGAATGTCTGGATATTGCGAGCTGTATAAAAAATTAGTAAAATCATCATCGCAAAGTTTAATCACTGATTATATTGACAGAGGAAAAAAATCAGCACAGAACGAGGGTGAAGCTAATTCTCTTTGTGAAGAACCATTGCCTTTACCATACAGATCTGATGCACTGACCATCTCTTCTGGTGATGAAAGTGATTTTGCACCAGTTCGCAAACGTTGCCAAATATTGTTTAATAGCGATGATAATTCTGATGACAAAATTAAAAAAAAAAAAAATTTTACTTTGCAATAAAATTAAATGAATACAGACCTTAGGCATTCTTATTTTCCTGAATTTTCATAATCCTTTTTATGCGATTTTATTTTAATTTATTTAGTTTATATTTTAATTCATTGCTTCGGTTTTATGCGTTTTTAGAAAATTATGGAACTTATCCCTGATTTTTCAATGTAAGTTAGGCCTTTTTGTGCGATTTTTTTATATGCGGTTATATATATATATATATATATATATTGTTGAAATTAGGATTTACTCGGGATGTATACATTTATGAAAATAAATTTAACTGACTAGAACCCGAGAAAGTATAAAAAAAACCTTTAATACATCACAACTAGTTTCATCGGTGCTCCAACTTCTTCAGGTGAGAAATAAAAACATAAGATATAAAATAACACGGTAAACAATGAACTTTACAGCTTAATAAAAAGCAGAATAGTAACAGTCATATTTGAATAGGTGACCGCGTGCTACCGTTGGCATGAGTAGAATGTGTGCGACAGCTAATTTTTGAGCGCCAGTACTGGATTACTGCGCTATGGGAATCAGGCAAATTGTAGCTGAGATTATTGTTTAAATGTGAAGGGTCCAGAACTAAACTTAACATCACTAAACGTTTGAGACCACGCCAACATCCTCGACAAGAAGATGACTCCAACCCTATCACTCATATACAGTTACCTTTTATCAGCACTCTTACCCTAGCTAAAACTATCTAGGATTTTGAAGAAATTCAACATAAAGACCGACTATACTACGCTGCCAAAACTTCGTTCTTTTCTGAGTCGACCAAAACAAAAACACAACCATCTGCATTTTCCTGGCGTTTATAAAGTTTTGTGCGACTGTGGTCGACCTTATTTTGGCCAGACAGATAAATCTGTTTCACTTCGTCTTGAGGAACATAGACGTGACATCTCTCACAGTAGAACACGAGCGAGCGCCCTTTCCAGTCATGTCCTCTTCTCGGCAATCTCTAACCTTAAAGAACAGCCACACCAAGTTGATTGGGAACGCACTACTAATTTATATATATGCAAGGATGAATTTGAAAGAAGAATTATCGAATCAAAAGAAATAGTTCTGGACCCTTCACATTTAAACAATAATCTTAGCTACAATTTGCCTGATTCCCATTGCGCAGTAATCCAGTACTGGCGCTCTAAAATTAGCTGTCGCCCACATTCAACTCATGCCAACGGTAGCACGCGGTCACCTATTCAAATATGACTGTTACTATTCTACTTCTTTTTATTAAGCTGGAAAATCCATGTTTTTTACCTTGTTATTTTTGTCTTATGTTTTTTATTTCTCACCTGAAGAAGTCGGAGTATCGATGAAACTAGTCATGATTTATTAAAGGTTTTTGTTATACATTCTCGGGTTCTAGTCAGTTAAATTAATTATATATATATATATATATATATAAATCATAAGTTTTGTCTTCTGTGATAAACACAATAAAAATGAAAATTGCCTCGAGAGCTGCAGCGAACAATCTCACGAGCCGCATGCGAATCGCGAAGTTAATTATTAAACAGTACAGGAAAACGAATTTTAATTCCCAACCTGCAAAATTATGAAATTACAAATTCTCACACAAATAACCTTGTTTAGCGGACACGAGAACAGTTACCAATCATAACCTTACACTCCTTCGATACTTAGTAAGCTTTTATCTGAGTTGATAGGGCCTTGAGAATAACCAGGACCCGAAATGACACATGGTTTTAATCCTGTATTTATGTTCGGGAGAGGGCTAAGAGAAGACATCTCCAAGGTTAACAGTAAAATGAAGAAGTGAAATATTACTTGTGTCTAAAACGAATGAAAGGCAAATAAAACTTGCTACTTTTATCTGAGTTGATAGAGCCTTATCATTGTCTAACAGTAAATGATATACATAATGTAAAGCGGTAACGGATTGAGCTCAAAAACAGAAAAAATAAAACATTCTCAACGCTTTCTTCTGGATAAAGCTGATTGCATTTTAAATGGTTCTGAGTTCTTATTTATTACCCATGAAAATCAAAAAACAAGAGTTTATTAGAACAGCGCCTTCTTAAACAACATTTATTAGAAATATGCACTGCTATGAAAGATGAAACAAACCTTTAGGATGATGAAACCGTAATAAAAATTTGCCTCATTTTTGCTTGTACTTACAGTATAAGCAAAAATAAGAAACTGCGTGTAAGCCACTTCATTTCTAAAAGGAAGGGAGACCAGGGAGGTCGTTGCAACAGAGCAGTATTTCTCTGATAAGATGAACCAAAAGAAGCTAGAGTTATAAAAATCACGATAATCCTGGCTGAAATTAGCATGTATCCTACCTTCAAAGAGAGACTGGTTGCTTCTTTTTTTTTTTTCAGTGGTAATTCAACATACGTAAGGCTGTTCAATCTATAAAACATTATCTTTGGACTGTGGAGAAAGAAGAAACTTCTTAATATTGCATTGAAGATCTGTATCTATAGGGAGACTGTTCCCAAAAACAGCAGTTTTGGAGTTGAACTGTGAATGAGTTCTGAGTTTCCGCTGCACGTGTTTTAACAATGTAGAGAAACGTGGCGAATTATCAATGTCAATTGTAATGAACAGCATCACGAGAAGATCTGCAGAAAACGTAAGCAGTAGCAACTGAAAGCCAGACTGTGGTGAAATGATAAGAAACAGTCATTAATCAACCTAATTGCGCTCTTCTGTCAAGGATTTTAAAGAAATTCCAAGAGCACCACACAAAAGTGAAAACAATATTCATTGGTCGGATCGATTTTTAAGATATATAGAGGAATTCGCAGAAGTAAAGATAAAGTGGCGCTTATAGCGAATGAAAAAAAAAATGCATTTTTTTGGATACTTAGAAATACAATATATTTTAGTAAATATATTTTTATAATAATACAATATATTTATTCCAAGAAAGACTGGATAAAGTTATTCCAAAAAAAAAAAAAAAAAGAAATTTCGTTTTATACAGAGATTTGGAATGGAAGTAGAACTGAAAGTTTTTTTTTTTTTTTTTCGGCGAAGAATTATCTGCATGTCTTCGAAATTTTGGATTATACTACATAGTCTACAAAGTTTGGTGATTTGAGTAGTACAAGGTTTTCTAAATAAGAAAAATGGGCGCAATCTGCCATCAGAAACGTGGATTGGACCTGCATGCAACTTGAGGTCAATGATATGCAGAAGGAAAAGAACAGGCCGTTGTCGTTATTTGCAATTACCTCGCGAAGCAACTAAGGATATGAAGCGAGGCTATTATAGCTGTTAAATACGTGCAATTTTTTTTTCTTTTTTTCTAGCTGGTTTGCCTGTTTTGCAGGATGTTTCCATATGAAAACTCTTTATAAACGTTCTTTAGGGTCACGGAATGGGGGTGAACACAGGTCTTTCTAATGGGCATCGTCGACACCCATCCACGCACCTACACACACACACACACACACACACACACATATACAGTATATATATATATATATAGATAGATAGTAGATAGATAGATAGAGAGAGAGAGAGAGAGAACAGAAACTTATTTTAACTGTAAATATGAGAATAGATAGACATAAGCTTATTTAATAGATCGGTCAAGCTAATCCTGATTGAATTCTTCCCAGCAAAAAAAAGCAATAATTGAATTTCTCCAAACTTTTCCATGGCATTTGTCCAAAGATGAGTGACCTAAACGAAAACAAAAATAATACGTCGAATGGAATGACTGTGGCGGAATCTAAATAGTAATCATTTATTAGTTAAGATTTCCAGGTGGCACAGAAGTTGACAATTCATGAATTCTTTCAATAATTTTAGAAAGTACTATAGTGAAAGCAACTGGATGGTAACGGATGATCAAAAGTTGTCTCCCTTCTTAGGAACAAGTTGAATATAGTCTAATTTCCAAGATTCAAGACAAATACCAGTGGAACAGGAGGATATGAAAATGCAAAACATAAGTCTGCCACGAAGCACAAACCTTCGGAACTGCAGAAATATCACAGGACCACGAGACTTTTTGGCAACCACGATAGACAAGATTCTTCTGATCTCTTCGGGATGAAAAATCAAAAGGCACTGTATGCTGTTGGAAGTTGTCGGGGTGCATGAATTGGAGTAATCGCAATAAGATAAGAAATTGACTTTTCATGTGTAAACAGTATTATGGGAGGATAAAGGTGAACACAGAGTTGGACAAAAGTAGCTGACTGCTAACAGTTTTGTGAAGAGACTATACAGCATGACTGCCATGAAGGGATACAAGCTTCCTGATTTTGACCCCTTCGAAATTCAGTTTTGTACGTTGATAGCATAACTTTTCGAGCTTTATGTACAGCAGAAAAAAGACGACAGAGATTTTGATGGCATCTATTTATAATATGTTTCTTCTTTTGCACAGAGATGTTACACTTTTAGAGAACCAAGGTGGAGATAAAGTGCAAGAATTTAAAGTAGAATGGTGAATCAATATTTGCATGTTTATAGGAAATGTTTCAGGGATGCATTCAAGTACAAATGTTTGGAACGGAAGACTGAAAACAATGATCCGACCAAGGAAATGTAGCATCCTTTATTGGCGTTCCTATAATTCCAGACAGCACGAGGATAAGGAAATCTGAGTGAGTTATCCTTATTTTAGTGCCGTTTGGAGTGGGACTGAATACATTATGTCGATAAAAGTATTTGGACACCTAGTTGTGGCCGAAAAAAAAAGCATTTTAATTACATTTCTAGTACCGAGTGGGACCACCTTTGGCCTGAATGACAGCAACTACCCTTCTGGGCATGCTTTCAACTCATTTCTGATACTTCGTAACAGAAATATTTCTAGTACCGAGTGGAACTACCTTTGGCCTGAATGACAGCAAGTACCCTTCGGAGCATGCTTCCTACCAATTTCTGATACGTCGCAAGAGAAATATTCTTTCATTCCTCGCGCAAAGCTATTCCCATTGCCCACGCTCATGAGGCCATTGTTGTCTGGAGCGAATTTGGCGTTCTAATTCTTCCAAAGATGTTCGATGGAGTTGAGGTCTGGACTCTAAGTCGGCTAACAAAACACTTTAATGTTTTTTTGTGGAAACCAGTCCCCAACATGCAGTGCAGTATGGCATGGTGCACTATCGTGCTGAAACATGCAAGAATCACTGCCAAAATACTTCCACAGCGTCGGAAGTATGAAGTTATCCAGGATGGCCAGCCATCGTGGTTTTGGGTATGTCCACCAATGGACCAAGCGCCATCCAACTGAAACACTCAATACCATTACCAAGCCTCCACTAATCTTGACAGTTGGAATGATGCAGTCCTGCCGGAACCGTTCCCAGGGTAATCTCCAGATCCACACATGACCATCAGAGTGAAACATTTGGAAGCGTGATTCGTCGCTCCAGGGGCTCCTCATTGTTTGGGGCCTTTAAATTGGTCGTAATTTTTCAGGGGCACCAACTAGAGCCTCGTGCGCCTGTGCATAAGTACGGTCTCCTGTTGACAGATGTCCCTGCAGCATTTTCAGGTTGACTGCGAGGTCCGTCGCTGATGACGTGCAGGATGCTTGAACATTCTGAGACAGAGCTCGTCAATATCGGTCACGGTGGCCAGCAGGGGGTTTCCTGCCGTGGTGGCACCGTCAACTTGCCATCTACGAATGACATAAGCAACAGCTGATTTCGGTATACTGAGACGGGTAGCAATGTCACAGATAGAAAGACCACTGATGTGACACCCAACTACCATTCCTAGTTGGAAGTCTGACAGTTCAGCTGAATGTGGCATCTTGACATCGAGTACAGCGCAAAACATGCAGCATATCCCACCTTTTATTACCAGACTTACGCAGATACTCTCTGAAGATTTGGCAGGATCCGAAATTTGCACGTAAGGTGTCCAAATACTGTTGTCAGCATATGTATAAGAGATTACATATAAAGATAAAGGGACTTGAAGAATATAACTACATAGAGAAGTCAGAAAACAAACAACACGAGGCAGGACAAGAACAAATATTATGCTAAGAAATGTGAAAAGGTAGGGTTCCAGATGAGGAGGCACAATTATAAAAATGATGTTCGGTTAGTTTGTGAGCATAAACACAAGTTAAGTCTAAGGTGAACTGATTTCCTGTTCTTTATAAAATGTAGTAATGTACTTTTATAAAAGAGAGAGAACCCGGACAGTACTAAGGAAGAACAAGAGATCAAAAACTGACGGAAAGGGTACTGTTAAGTGTACAGTACCCTTTCCATCTTAAGTGTTCTTTTCATGCCTAAGCGGAACTATCTCCACTTAGGCATGAAAGAGCAGTTAAAGAGATAATAACAATAAGGCACTGGGTGCAGATGGAATACAGGCAGAGTTAATTATGGCAGTAGGGCATGAAAGAATGTGCAACTAAGATTGAGATATGAGGAACAGGATGATTTCAGGAGAGGCAAGCAAAGGTACAGATTAGAGCCTTTGCCTTAGGCAGATTATTAAGAAATGTAAAAACTTTAGACTTCCTTTGGTAATGTACTTTATAAACTAATCAAAAGCTTTTGATCGTGTTTATCATGTAAAATTGTGGGGGATAATGAAAGCAATGTGTTTCCTTAACACATTTTTAGACCAATGGCAAAATTTTGCAGTGAGCAAGAAGCCAGGATAAAAATAAGTATTAAATTAACTGACTGGATTCAGGTAGGCAAGGATGCATACGTCCTCTTCACCTGTTCAGTATCTATGCTGAGGACATCACGCATGCATGTAGTAAAGAGAGGAATTAAGACAAGTGGCAGATGGATCAGCAATCTGGGATATGGCGATGATATCGTACACATCTGTAACGACAGTGAAGAGCTAACAGAATCATCGACAGAGTTAAAGAGATCAGCAAGAACAGACGAATTAAACTCAATCCCAGTAAGACGAAGATTATGGTTCTTGATATAGCAGAGATGGTCCTGATAAACAAGTGTATACCTTAGTGGAGACATAACGGAGGAGATCAGCAAATCTGAGATCCATTAAAAATGTGAATTGCTGCATAGCATGCAACAGAAGAATAGGAAAGACGAGGACAATAGCCAAAGAATTATCTAAAGCCAGGAAGAATAGATCTATCACTCCAGGAACCAAGCTGAGGAATTTGCGGCTGCTTTTTCAATGACTACCTAGGGATGTGGAACGGGGAACCTAAAGAAGTCTGATGCTTTTGAGATGTAGTGTTACAGGAAGCTATTGAGGATCCCCTCAATGTAATGGATGAATTGAATGGCTGAAGTACTGCCCTTCGGAGAGTTGAAGCTCGGAGAAAAGCCCACAACAGGACTACTTGGTAATAAATCGTTTAACGCATCATCGAGGTACGGATTTCAATTAACATCAGAAGATGACCATATGGTATCTGTTGATGTTCAGTGAAATTATGGATTTTTTTTTTATGTGTATTTCCCGCCCACGAAAGGTTATAAAAAACTTATAGGTACGTTTTGTACCGCAGGTGGGATAAGGATTTTTTTTCCCATTTTTATCAATTTTATATATTTTGTTGTATTTTTTAAAATTTATTTCTTATAGTCCAAAACCCTGCTCTAGAAACCAAACACAGAACTTCTTCAGCCACTTCAAGCCTCCAATAAGCGGGACGATGGTTTCATACCGATCGATGAGATTTATCTCTCACATAAAGATAATCACAAACATCCATGCCTATTGCGAGATTCGAACCCGCGACCTGTTGGTTGGAGAAGGAGTACGCTAACCACCCGGCAACCAACTTTATGACCCAACTAGACTACTTTAGGATGACCTTCTTTTTAAAATAAAGCGTCGAGTACTAAGCATGATTAACAAGTGTGGAGAGAGGAGTAAAGCGATATAAACATGAAAATAAAAAATACGAAAAAAATAAAAACAGAAATTGTTTATGCTCAGACAAAAGACGCACAGAACCCAGAGAGAGAGAGAGAGAGAGAGAGAGAGAGAGAGAGAGAGAAAGAGACAGAGAGGGAGACCTGGCCCTTACTCTATAAAATTCCAAACACGATAGAAATTTTCTAATCTAAGATTTGTATTAAAGTATACGCATAATTTAATGTTTATTATTCCCCCCCCCTCTTCTTATTGGCTATACTTTTCTTCCTCATTCTTATTCCTTCTTCCTTTCAAACCAAGGTTTCAAGAAAAGTATCTGCTTGAGGTGCATGATCGGTGGGTCAGACTTGGAGAATAAATCAAAAAGAGTAAGACGGTTGGTAGATAGCCTCTGATATCATATTCACGAAATAATTACAAGTTATCAGAGAGCACGCTGTTTTTCGATCTTCTTTCAGACACCAAGCCAGCCATACATACTGTACATGTGATCAAGACGCTTCTAATGGATATAAAAAGAAGAGAAAGATACTCTTACAAATACAGCTGTTCAGTGGGTGAAACTTTGAAATCAAAAGCATTAATAAAAGGCGAATAAATAGGCTTTTGCGTCTTTTAAATAATGTAGTAACCAAGCAACTCTTACCGAATGTTGTATTCTCATAAGCTGTCAGTCAACGTTAAGTTGGCTATAAATGATGGATATTTATTATATGTATAGTGAAATATTTATTATCATCACTTTTCATAATTGCAATGGGAAACCAAGTTTCTACATAATGTATTAATCTGAATGGGAAGCATCACTCCGAGCCTATGTATACAGCTCAGTCACTGGTTAGCTGAAATTAACCGAAGAAGTAACCAAGTGCAGTTGAAATGGTGACAGCATCCAAGACTCTCCGGCTTGACCGTAAATAAGCATTACGGTCAAGTTCTTGCTACTCAGATAGTGGATATGATTTGACATGATGCTAAGGCCTAAAACGTCAATAACTCTCTGATCCTAATAGGACTAGTTTTCCCTTTCAGTTGTTTCTGATCCTAGGTGACTTTGTAGGCAGTGCCCACAAAGTATTCCTGGTGAGATTTTTACAGGGTAGTTCACCATGGCTTTCTCCAACCTCCCAATTTTATCCGGGCTCGGGACGAGCATATGGCTGGGACGTATTCATGACTATAATCCATATGTGTTCACGGAGCCTGTTCTGGGGGACGAAAAACCCGAGTTTCCGGGTGAAAAACCACTACCTTCGTATGAGACCGGCTAACTCACCTTTAGTCGAAAGAGACCAGATAAAGGTTCCTCACGTCTCTGACGAGAATCGAACCCAGGTCTTTCCGACCAAAGGGCTATACTAACATTAGCTACGAAGGCTCTTGATCCTAATGGGGATTGGGAATAAGACACAGGAAGAAGAAGAAAGGGAGGTATCTCACAAATTAAATAAACAACTAAGGAAATGATTGCAGATAATCATTAAAAAATTCATTTCCTAATAGCATTCTTACAGTGATCATTCATTAAGAAAACACCGAAACTACCGCCGTTTTTGGTAATATAAACATAAACTTTGTTTTCTCTAGATTTTTCTCCAGTTGGTATTGAAAATACTCGTCTGTTGGAAAGACCTGAGTTCGAATCTGTCTAGGACGTGAGGAACCTTTATAAGGGCTTCTGCAGCTGAAGGTGAGTTAGCTAGTCTGGTATGATGGTAGAGTGTTTTCCTCTCGGAAACCAGATGTTTCGGTCGGCAAAGAATGCAAATGATCAGAAGACATGCGATTATCAGGCAGAATAACTCGTCTTACAGCTTCAGTTGCTTCGGCCGAAATACGCAATTACTCTAATCTTAATTTTTTCATTAAAATTGGCTCACTGAAACGACTCCACAAACGTTTGTTAATAGCGATCTTAAATACAAAATTTCATTGAATTCTATCAAGCAATGGAAGAATTATTTATCATTTCGAATCGTGTTGACTTTAAAAGCGAAATTATAATGGAAAAAAAAGGCGGGGGGGGGGGGGGAAGAGGAAGCACAATCAACTCAGACTTCAACCTAGGAGAATGGTTCGATAGAAACTAAAATTCAAAATAACTTGCCAGGTTTTAACACAGGTCCTTAAAGCCAAATTTAATGAAATTCATCGAGGTGACGTGGAATTATTAATATCAGTTTGATCATTTTGCCAATAAAAAACGCTCTGATTGCAAGTAAAATGAACCACACGAACATCATTTTGTCTAAGTTCTAAATCCCTAATTTTATTAAATTCTATTCCATCCATTGTGGAGTTACTGCAATAAATATATTTTCGAAACGTGTGATCCTTTGTGTCTCTGAAACTTTGATCCTTTGTGTCCGAGCGAAACCAAAAAAAAAGTGGAACGGTTCAACAAATTTTAGTAAGGAGTTCAAATACAAAATGTCAATAAAATCCATGCATCCAGAGTCCGGAATAACTTGCGATATATTCGAGATGCATAAAAAAAGAAAAATAAAGAAAAAAATAGTTTCTAAATACTGTACTAATTAAAAGTCTTCTTAACTCTTTTTTTATTCATTCTTTTATCTCTAACTTTTGAAAATCTGAAAATACTTAATTGCTGGATTTAGAAACCCGAGCTGCTGTTTCTTCCAAAAGAAAAACTGAGCTTACCTATTCTAGAGACCGTCTTATTTGAGAACCGGTGAAAAAAAAAAAAAAAAAAGAAGAAGCTATTACTCGTACGGATGGACCAACTATACAAGTTTTTATTCTGAGGAAATCAAAATTGAAATTTATTAAACACTGAAGAAGTAGAACAAATGAAAAAAGTAAAAAATTAAATGACTATCGATGAGCGCACACAAATACATATAGAAAATAACTGAGACATAATATATAACACTTAGATTAATTTTAGTCTCCCAAACTTTTTCTAGAAGAGTATTCTGATGTTACAAGACTTTATTTCATTTGGCAGTTTATTGTAGTTGCTACGTGTTCAAAGGATTTATTATTATTATTATTATTATTATTATTATTATTCCTGACACCTCCAAGGAGTCCGAAGACTCATTCATCGCGGGAGGACACCTACAACTGTCTCAACCACTACACCGAACCTCTACTACGAATCATCTCCATCAACGCCATCTACCGCCCACCTCCATCACAACTAGTATTCTATGTCTGTAAATTGCGTGTGTTCTGAAGGGCCGATTTGTCTGTATGCGGGATGAAAAACCCGAGTTTCGGGGAGGAAAACCCTGCTACCTCCGTATGAGATCGGCTAACTCACCTTCGATTGAAAATCGTCCAGATAAAGATTCCTCCCGTCACGACGAGAATCGAACTTAAGCCTATTCCAATCGAAGGCGCAATGTACCGTCGTTCTTCCAATTCCAATTTATGAAAAATTTATTTTTTAGGCTTGGGAATTACCAGCAAGCTCAGGCCACAACGTAAACAATGTTATTTTTTACATACAGTATACAATTATACAGATAAAGTTTCTGGCAAAATCTTAAGAATGGCAAACAGGTCACTAGTTGAATATGAGAAGAAAATAGTAATGGCTATAGCTCTGATTACTCTATTTTGTTCGAATCAAAGGAAACAGATTGTTGTAATAATCTTCGCCCCAACGGGTGATACAGTACTGCAGTGAAGAATTTACAGATGAATAATATAAGCATCTTAAAAATGCTGAATTGGCAAATTTTTAACATATTACATTATGTTAATTACAAACCTCAACTTGTTTATTAAAAATGTGATGTGCTAGTTCCATTTCTGGATGTTGTCAATATGAAGGCCCAAATACTTGACTAATTTTTATTTTAATAAATTACAGTTACAATTTTGTGTACCAGTACAATTTGTTTCATGCCATTTTATAATTATATCGTGATCTAGCTTATCTGTTAAGATAAAAACTAACGACAATTAGCAAGAATTAAGCAGGCAGGCACCCTGCTTTCGTGAATTATACAGTCTAAAGAAGAAGAAGAGCATTTTATAATGAATGAATATTACTTTTTATTTATTTAGGGACCCTTGTTTAATCTGTAAATGCATAGCTGACAGCATTGCTCGTAATCCAGGGATATATTGCAGTAGAAATGTAACTTTTTTTTGAAAAATTAAATATTTACAGTAAACAAAACCGAGTGAGAATAAAAAATGACAAAAAACAATTTAGCTTCTTGTTGGAGTTCAAGTAAGCATTATTTATTGTATATGCTAGAACTTAAAATACCCCCCCCCCCAAAAAAAAAAAAAAAATTAAAAATCGTGATATCATAAGCGATGTCATAAAGATTTAATATTTCATTGTGTTCGCAAATGTCAAGTAGTAAACAGTAAACATTGGGTACTGATGTAGCCATCTACACTAAGTTATTTTTAACTAGAAATTTATCCTTCTGCATTATTAATTTACACACACACACACACACTTGAATACGAATCTAATTTGACAGGCGTTCTCATTGAACGAATTCATTATTCATTTTAGCATTCAACGGTCTTCTAGTAGTTAACATCCGAGTGCATACTTTTCTCAGACTGTCAGTTCCGCCATTTACATTCATACAAATCTAGGCATATTTATATCGTAACATCAACTAGCTGAGTCAGAATAGTTCATTTCCCCTACTCTATGAACGCGAAAGTTGCTATAACACAGCAAGCAAAATAAACTTCCGGAGAAATCAATAAAGCAAGCAAAACAGTGTCAATGATTATACTTTAACACAAAACTTTATTCTAAGCAGTGATAACCAAATAACGACTTGTGAAAGTATTATTACATTAACTCTCCTTAATAAGTTTTCGACATATCTTAATAAGTCAATTTAATAAAAATTAATCCCACCAATTGCTGTGAAAACTTTGTTTTCAATGAGTTTTGATTCTGGGAGAATTGAAATAATAACAATAAGAATAATTACTCCCGACATCCAGGTATTGATACTCTAATACTCTCGATATAAAGTCAGAAATAGCGCCGTTATAAGCTCGTGTATTAACTGACAAGCAATAGCGCGCGTATGGCGTACGTTTTCAAATTACTTCATGCAATTTTAAACTGGCTTATGAGATGATTATCAACTACTATAAATCGTATAAATCATAAACACTTACACTGACTGTAATCAAAACACATACCAGCAGTTAAATATACAAAACTACAAGTTCAAAAAACACACACCAAAGCAATAACAACATTCTTCCTGAATGACGTCGCCCTCTAGAAAAAGATCAGGTAATTATATCCACTGCCCTCTAGCTTACAAAATAAAATACAAGTAATTATATATAAATATTATCTCAGCTTGGTGATGAGACAAAGAGAGAGAGAGAGAGAGAGAGAGAGAGAGATTAAGTTATAGAATCGATATTGCAGTTAACTAATATGAATTCTAATGACAACAGTTCTATTCGTCTGTCACAATCCATTAGTTGTAAACGATGTATATGAAGGCCTACCAAAAAATCTGGGAGGATTTTTTTAAATACATCAAATATTAAGTTAATAAATTCTTTTCAGTATGACTTTTTTGTCATATTAACTAGATATTCGGCAACAGATTAAATTAAACGATATGCCTTTTTTTTATTTATTATTCTTTTCCAGTGGCGGCTCGTGGCTTGAAATCGTGGGGGTGCTGCAACTTTCGAAATATATATACACGCTGTAAGTACAGTGGATACGTGTTTGAATAAAATATCAAAATTATGGTTAAAATTAAAAAAATAAAATAAACATGAAAAAATATTGTTTACTATCGATAAAATTATACAGTTTAGTATAATTCACAATTTAGTATAATCCAAATACTGAAAAATAAAATCCATTATCATAACCCCAATAATATTCTAAAATAAAAACTATAACAAATGTTGTCTTTAATTGTAATGTTCAAAAATGTAAAGAGACGGAGTAAACACGATAAGCACTACGAACACTCTACTACTGGCGCAAACTGCATATAAACAACAGTGGAACTACGCGACGGACGGTGCCGCATTACGCTAATAGTTCGTATCTCACTATGACGTGCATATGCTTGCGCGCGTAGCAAATACTAGCAACAGTGCTACAAGATGGATTTTTATTATTTTTTATACAAAATAAGAGAATTTTAAAGGATTGTTGATGATAAAATTAAATATTACAAGCAAACATAAATAAATTAATAAATATATTTATATATCGAGAAAAATTGGGGGTGCTGCAGTTTTCAATGCCTATGCACGAGCCGCCCCTGATTGGTAGCATTGTCTAATAACAGATTTTGCACAGCGTGAATGCCTAATTTCTTGTTTAACATAGGAAATCATAATGAGTAACCTTCTGGCAACTTCCATGACGTTTTAGCAGAAGAAAGACTTCAAGTTTGATTTCTATATTTACCGGAGGAATTTTTCATTTTTTTCTCCTCTCAGCCAGTTCCCAAGTTGCAAACGTTTTGCCCAGTTAAGTTTGAATTTCCTCCCTGAACAAATACCTCCTTAGAGCAGACGAAAGAATGAGGACAATGCGGCTTTGACTGGAAAAGACCTGAATTCATATGGGCACTTTTTCAGTTCATTTATGGTCTGAAATAGTGTGAATTCGATGGTCGAATTTCTTGAGTTGCGGGATTAAAAACCCGAGTTTTCGGGATTCGAAAACCTACTTGTCCATGACAGAGACCAACCAACTCGGGAACCAGTTGGAAAAAAAAAGTCCTTTAGTCTGCCAGTAGAATCAAGCATATCATGGTCTTTCGAATTCGAACAACTTATATATATGGATGCAAACATCATTTCTATAGAACTACACAGCCTCTACTACTACTACTACTACTACTACTACTAATAATAATAATAATAATAATAATAATAATAATAAACTCAGTTTTTTTAAACTCTGTACCTTAACAAAATGGACTGCAAAACCACTCAGAAAGGAAGAGGATGAAAATAGAAACACGTTACCAACAGTTTGGCAAAAAAGATTAATTTACTAAATAATAATTGTAATTAAAACACATTAGATGATTCATAGATTATTTATTATTTACATGTAAATTCACCAATGGAATGATATGAAGTCAAGCAAAGGCCATTGTTATTAGGATTACGTTTAGACAGGTAAGTCAAAAAGTAAGAAAAAGTATGTCCATTAGTTGCGAGTGCTTTCTAGCTTCCAGTACTTACTTTGTAAAACAAATAAACAAACGAGTTTCGAAAGGGAATGTGCAAAACTCCCTCACCTTCGTGGCTTACTCACCTTTACTTGTTTTGTTTTTTTTATTTATGTGAATCTTGGATGAGGTACGAATTAGATATCTGGAAACTCTGTTCTAGAAACCAAACATGAAACTTTTTAAACCATTTCAGACCTCCACTAAGGATGCTGGTCTCATTCCGGACGATGACGTTTATATACCACCTGAAGACATTTACAACATTCGCCCTTCATAACGGGAGTTGTACCCATAGCCTGTTGTGGCCGAACTTAACAACTGTTCCTAGTCTTGGTGGACATTCAAACCTAGGTCTTTCCCCATCTAAACAGTAACTGTTTTTCCTTCGATCGTGTTATGAAGGCTCAATTTAAAAACAGACCACACGTCATCATTCCAAACTATGTAACTACTTTCAAGTATTACTAAGTGTTTGGGGATTGGCGCAGATGACGTCAAGCGACTACGGCTATGATGTGAGTGTATTATGCCAATCTCTAAATTGTAAACAGAGACTATCTAAGAATGCTACAGTAGAAAAGCAGAATGTTCGAGAGAATTCCCTGGTAGGAAGAGATCAGCACCGAGAGTTTTGCAAGACCACAATGTTCTTATTCAAGTATGCTTACTATGTCGCTCTTTAGGAGGATAGTGCAGCCTGCGGAAGTGGCAGTGCATGAGTACTGTTTTTATTTTTTTTTAATTTTAATTAATGCCGTCTAAAACAATTACACTATTATCAGCTATTTCATAAACACCTTGAAAATTATTTCATTACTTATTTTCACGTTTTACTCATAGATACCCCTTAAAATACTCTGTTATATATTTTTAAAAGAAATATTCCGCAAGGCAATTTCCAGATGAATTTGGTATTTAGCATGAAAATATCAAGTCACTCAACCCATCTAGTTGACAGCCCTTTAGTATTACTATTCGTAATATTCTTTGTATTCAACTCACACACACACATACACACACACCCGATCTCCCCGATTGTGAATTCTTAAAATTAAGTCCTCAATATCGACAATTTTTATGAACTGAAGAGATGAATGCGAATGACATTTCAGAAGTCGTAAAAACTTGTTCTTTAAAACTGTTTGCAGATCCTCCTTCTTTGGAAAAAATCAAAGAGCACTGAAAATATTAATTTCGAAGCATGTCGAAGAATCTGAAAATGAATTTGCATTGCTAAACAGCACATTCCAAACTTTTTTAATTGATCATGTTATTATGGCATGTTATAAAATTTATCTCTCAATGGCTGATCCGACTGCGATATGGATGTAAGATAGACTTACCAAATTCAAAGAGAAGTTCAAATTCCTGTACAAACAAACATTAGAGAGGTGGCTAAGCTGTCAACAAGAACTGCTTTGATGGGGGGGGGGGGTTAGTGAATGAAAAGAAAAATCGACTTAATTTTCTTATGAAGAGCTATAGATCACTACGAAACAAAATAACAGCAGAGAATTTGTGTGGGATGCATGTGAGTGCGAGCAGTATGGGTTTTCATATTGAACTCCACACACACACACACACACACACACACATTCTAAAATGATTCCAAAGGAAACTTTATAGAATGGAATGGCACAGTTGGGTTGTGCTCCACTAACTGCATATGTTCATAACAATCGGATTGTCGATGCCCTTGCTGTTCAGTAACGAAACAGACATAAGCCATTGTATTTTTAATAGGCTTTGCCTGAATCACAGTGATTCCATATTATCAGAGTTCATGTTTTCTAATGGTAGCATTTCTTCTTTGCTGAGTTCGTACACTGAAGTATGCACCTCTTCTCTGACTTTGTTATTAAGTTTAAATTAACATCTTCACATGTAATGCCTTATATAAAGGACCAAATAGAGACAATCCTTACAGCGTGGTCAGATGATGCGTTACAAATCAAGGGAAGGAGGGGAGGAATGAGAAAAAAATTTCAATGACGTTAAGAATTGTTATAATAAGAAAGAACACATTTATTACTGCAATCTTCTGTATGTCAGAAGGGATGACCTCAAAAAATCTGACTTGTTCATCTAACTAGTTATGATGATGTTGAACATATAAGAATAATGCATATAATGCGTATAAGAATAATGCATGTTGACATGCATTATTCTTATACGCATACTGCTTTTAATTTATGTTTCCGCTAGGATGTGGAGAAAAATTTTGACTGCTTACAGTGACAGCGAGCGATTACCGTAACATTAATTTGACATTTCTACAATGCCCATGCCTTTGGTAATAAAGGAATGGAGGACTTCTAGAGCCTCTGTAGCCCAGTTAATATAGACAAATTGGAAAGACCCTGGTTCGAATCCCATCTGTGACTTGAGGAACCTTTATTGGGTGTTTTCACTCAAATGGTGAGTTGATCGGTCTCATATGGGTGATGGAGGGTTTTATCCTTGAAATTCGATTTTTTTTGTCCCTCAAAACAGACAAGCTGGTTCAGGATACACATAAGATACTAATGCAAGATGGGAGACATTAAAGCCTCATCAATATCTTATCTTTTTACTGCACATTATGGATCTCAGGTAGAGATCCATAATTGTCCACCTCCTGGATGAAGATGACTCTTGAGAGGAGGATTTCTGTAATCCTTAAGTTTGGTTTACTTAATAAAATCCGCCGTCATAATTAAAGCATGAGCTAATAATGGATGATGTGTTTTATTGAATACCCTCACACAACAACAAACAGCATCTCATTCAAAAAGCTCGCTTCACAGCTTTTTTTTTTTTTTTTTTCAAAAGAAAAACTTTCCCACGAGATTTTGCTTGTGTGGTTTTTTTTTTTTAATTCGATGACTAGAACAAAATCACGATACCCGTAGTCGGAGAATGTCGATGAAAGAGACCCGTTTTTTATTTTGATATATTTATGATTCAAAAGGAAAAGCTGATTAGAGAAAGAGGCCCAAAAATACCATTCGATGACCTTCTCAGTGAATATTTCTGGCCTCCCAAGGACGATCTTGAGTGACCCCTATTTAATTAATTATTCTTCCTGTAGAACGGGTAGTTGTGTTGCAGAAAAGTGACACCGCTATTTGAAGATAAGGTGGAAGTGACGGATTGCTTGCGGTAAGGATTTTCACCGGTTTAAATCACTTCTCATTACAGTGTATTAGCGTGCACGCTCCTGTAACATGAAGCTATAAATATAATGCAACTGTGGTGTTTCAGACGCACGCAAAGCACGGAATTACAGTTGCCAATATGATTGGAGTGAAAAACTTGTCACAAAGAGCTAGACAGACAGAGAATGAAAGATCTATGACAAATGACAAGCCTAGCACACGTGGCTGATCACAATTTACACAGCTATTTTTTTTTTTTCACGTTTCATCCATTTTATTGAATCATACACTTATTCATATGCATTTACGTTCATATTACATTTTTCTGAGATAGGAAAAAATAATGAAATAAAATATTTACGGGGAAAATCTTTATCCATATATCAACTATTAGATCTTAATTCTAAGGTTACCAGTTTTTCACAAACTTTTGCACTATTCTAAACACTAATGCACTGTATTATACGAATTCAGTTTCAGACTTCACTTCCAAGTTTAAAACCACAAAGCTGTGCATCTATGCAACTTTTTTGGAAATTATGAAATGCAGTTTGAGATAGCTTAATGAGAGTAGATCGCAGATTCAACAGGTATTTCGGTTTGAAACTCTCTCTCTCACGCACGTCCTTACTAAGTGTATTTCGTTCAGAAAAGTAATCAGACTAGGATTATTGAAAAGGATGGTTAATATTTAATTATGAAATTACTACATCACCAGCTGATATTGAATGAATACTTTGTGATATTGAAGAAGAAGAAAAAAAAATAAACGCATGACCAAATACCTGAATTCACAGAACCACGAATATACTTTATATTAATAATAATATAACGATTATATTATTGAAGAAATACCCTTTCTTTAGTAATACCATTTAGTAATGTAATATACTTTCTTATTATTCACACATTTAATTGTTTTTTTCCAAATTTAAAGTAGAGTGACGTGTTTACAATGAATGGGACTTTTACCCAGAAAACAAAAAAAAATATAGTTTTTTTTTTTTATTTTTTTTTTTTTATGATGCCTCATATTTCGCAAACACGAAATAATAAGAACATTATTTTTAGAAATTCAGAATTTCTAGTTTTGCATCAAAGGTCAAGCTAGAGAACCCGCAAAATTGATGAAAATAGGATCACCAGCCGTATCCTAGTAAGACAAGATTTGTCAAAGCTATGTCATGAAACTATTCGATCTAATACATAAATGGAAGATGTGTTAAGATAAGATTCTTTCAGCATTCTAAATCAGTACACGATGATCATCAGTAATAGCAGGCTACAGACATATTACATTATTGATAACTATGATGTTTCCAGGCAAAGTTTGTAGTTTCCTACACATAAAAGTGGAGGCACGTCTGTGATTAAGCAAGAGTTGTGCAGTTTCATTCTTTACAGAATAATAATAATAATAAAAAGTGGGAATCTGGTTTATGGTTTATTATCCTTTCTTATTATTCAGATCAAGCCTCAAATTATTTGAATTTGTATTTAGTTAAACTCAACTAGGTTCGTTCATAAATTACGTAACGCTATATTTAAGAGCGTCACCCCATCCCTCAGTTCCAAAGTGTCATTATGTGATATAATAAACTCCTTGCTTGCATTCACAAAAGTCTAACGCCTCGCCTTGCTTCCAAAGTACGTAATTTATGGACGAGCCCTAGAACAAAATGTAGAACACGCACACACACAAAAAAGCACCTGTTAAGCGATGTACACTCCCATTTGGCAGCTCAATTGCATTTAAGAACCGACCCATTGCAGGTGTTTGCCAGATGCTCGATAGCACACATGTGGTTGTAAAGCCATATCGTGTAAGTTGGTTTAATGTTTTTCCATTAATTCAAACACAAATACACTTTATATATTTGTGTTATGCATTTGTAAGATTCACAACAGTCGACTCTGTTAGCTCGGGATCAAAGGCCACATTTCGTTTCTACCCTAGTTCATCATCACTGGCTCTACGTCGACTGCAATTTCCATGACAGAATGACAAAAACACATGCCGACAAATACTTACTAACTCATGAAAGTGTTCCGGTGGAATAGAAACCACATGAGTTAAATTGTCTCTTCTGGAACAGACCACCAGCGTCAAAGCACCGGAAAGAGAGTTTGTAAAACAAATGGGGTGTGGTCGATGAAATGTTCTGATCAAACAAACTGGGTCATCTCTATGCGATGTCCTTCGATAGATATATACTAAGTGATCATTGACCCTTTCAGATGAATATGGTTATTAATTTGACAGAACAACCGACCCAAGAAAGTATTAAAGTTCATGAATTATAAATCATTCTGCAGTTTAAAAACCGGAAAACAAACTTGGCTTCAGGAGAATAAATTGCTTTGAAAAAAAATTATATAATTTCTCCTAACGAGAGCCTGTGTAGCTCAGTGGATGTGGCGTTTGTATACCACGGCGCTTGGCCGCACGAAGGGAGACTTGGTTTCTAGTCTAGTCGGCGACTAGAGGAAATTTTTCTAAGCCTTTTTTCGACCGGTTCCCGAGTTAATCGATCTCTGGCACGGGCAAGCGGGTTTTTCCTCCCGGAAACTCGGGTTTTTCGTCCTGTAAATTCAAGAAAATCGACCGTAGAACCCACATTATTTCAGACATTAAATATATTGTGTTATGGTTAGGGACCACGAGATGGCGGCACATTTGAGCCGTCTCTCTTCACTGTGTACCGTTTATGTACCGTTTAATTAGTGATAGCCTTGGGCCATCTATCTCTGATTGTACCAGTGGAGATTGAACTGCCCACTCAGTCTCCAAAAGTTAGATAGATCTAAATGGCCTCGCCTACTCCCCATATACGGGAATAAAAAGGCGTTAGCTGATTTTTTTTTTTTTTTCTCCTAACGAAAGAAATCTTGCACGTTGTCAAAGCTCTGTAAGTTGTATATCGAAGAAATTAATTTAAATAGCCATATGATTATTGTAGGAAAGAGTGGATTTCTCATCATAGTACACGGGCGCGCGCGCCCACTCTCACACACACAATGTATATATCATTAAGGAAAGACACACTGATTGGCTGCATAAATGGCTGATCTGGTTGACAGAGTAGATAAGCCTTTCTGCTCTCCAAGAAGGTTATGAATTCCATTTCCACTAACAGACATGGCTGTTTTTTGAATTTCTTTAGATGAATTTCACTGCCCGTTATCAGACTACCATTACTAGTGGTCTGAAGTCGTTTAAAAAATTTCATGTTTGAACTCTACAGTAGGGTTTCCGGATTATTCAGCCCTTAGCCCATCTGCGGTGCTAATATTAATGTTAATGCACTATACGGATCTGGTGGAATGGAAGAAAGGAACTCAGTGAGCAGAACTGTTTGACTTCATAATGTTTTGGTGATTTGAATGTAAAAAATGTTCTGGCGACTAAAACATACAGCGGAGAATTTGTGCCTACACTATTTCACGAACATGTAGTTTTTGCATTAGGCGCGAAATATGTCATCATAAGAGGCACCGATTAACCATATTCTGACTCTGTGGTCGCGGTGAGTGTGTTTTTAATCATTCTTTAGCTATTTTCCTGTTTGTTAGTAAAATAATACTTATGTATGCACAACAGCTAATTATTACTAACTCGGTCCAGTCCAAAAAAAGGAACAGATTTGCCAAATTTCACTCGAGACAATACACTCCCATTTCAGTCATCGCCTTCAGTATTTGCATGACTGACCAAATCTAGACAATATCGCTAAAAAAAAAGTTAACAAATAGGTTTATCACATTGCAAAATATATAATAAACAAGTGCATATGTCACAAAATCACACAAATACGCTATTTCAAATGGGTACCCTCTGTTCTAGAATACAATTGCCGTCGCATCTAGCTTATACTGCTATATCATCGTTCCAAACCACTTGTGAACAACACTTCACAACCCAGAAATGCTCAGAACAATAGAGAAAACTAACACAAGGGGAATAAAAAGTACTTGGAGGGATAGCATCGATATTTCCGCAATCAGTTATGGAAAATCAATCCGAGATTCATATTGTCTAGTGGGATTTGGGTCAGTACGAAAAAGAGTTATAATCTCGGAAAGGCGGTTATTACACTAAGCCAAATATCAACCCTGGCAATCAACAACTCAGCTATTTAGTATGCCTGAGTGTATGATTCCGGAAAACATTGGCGGTAATTTTTAAGTATCGTCACCTTACTTGAAGACCTTGGAATTCACACTGGGATAGGTGAACCAACGTGTAATGTTACTACACCTATCCCAGTGGCCGACGTTTTTTTATTTTTATTATTATTATGTTTTTTTTTTATTATCTTCTAAAATTTCAAGATTTGCAGATTCTTGATGCGTTCGTCCAAAAGCGCCTCTGTAATAGTCGGAAAAACAACGGGACACTGCGCCTCTGAGTTTGATTCTTGTCTTGGCGAAAAGCATCTTCAATTAATCCTGTATACAGGCAAGTCGGCCAGAGAATACACGCAGATAAAACTACTAGCGAGTGACAGACGGCATAGTGGGTGACGATGGACGTACAGTGCCCTTCCTCAATGAGTCGTTACACTTCACGGAGGTGTTATCTAATAATAATGTGTTATTTGCTCACTATGTTAATAGTTATGTATATTTAACATACAAAAATGTTGAAATCGGACCGATGTGTACCGATTTCCCGAAATAAACACAAAATTTCACACATTTCAGCTCACAATGCAATCCTTGGAGTGATATCACAACCTGTCACACTGTTATACGCCTGCTGCTGCTCATATCACTATATCGATTTCTATGTAGTAATGTGGCTGTGCTAACATTACAATGATGCAAATAAGTTAATCGGGTGATATGCAGATTAATAAAACATTGCAAGATGTTCATTACTTAAGAGAACCCAGTGATCTTTGAGTAGGTGCTAATAAATTGCAACATCAATTCACTTAACGAACACAGAACCTTTACGCTTATAAATATTTTCACTTTGCCAGATGAAACCCTTCAGGTCCTTTTGTTAATGTTTATACTAGATTAAAACTGTATTAATGTGGAATTTTCTTTAATAAATGCCTTTTCTTGACTGAACAAAGTTTAGCGGAGATTCTGAGTAGCGAATGTCAATAAAATTCGAGATAAAAAAAAAAGAAATAGAATTAAGCGCAGCAAAATTTTGCGAAATGCACCTGAGGAGCAACATACTGTATCTCTTAATAAATCTGTTCAGTTCTTTACATATATTTTGCAAAGAATTCTTTACGTAAGTTCAATGTTCGAACATTAAAAATTTTTATTTTATTTTATTTTTGTCGCAAAATGCAACTGCCCCTTCTCCCCCATTTACCTTAACTTTTGTTTTAATTATTCAAGTTACTTTTTTTTTTTACAATATCAACTTTATCAGATCACCAAATTAGCATAATGTTAAACACTAGTCTGCTTCAATATAAGTCTGGATTGTTTATGACACAAGTCGCCAAAGATATTTATACAGTTGTCTCATCGTGTCACCAAGTGTGAGCCTCCGTAGCTCAGTCGGTATAGACGAAGTCATTTCGTCGGAACGACCTGGGTTTGATTCCCGTCCATGACGCGAGGAACCTTTATCTGGTCTCTTTCGATTGAAGGTGACAGGAAACTCGGATTTTTCGTCCCTCAGAACAAGCAAACCTGCCCCGTGAACACGCGCTGCTACAGTCAAAAATACATACTTAATCCCTCATTAGGAGGGACTCAAGTAGTCTTAAGGAGCGGTCGAGGATCGGGGGAGGGGAACCCCCACACGAATAAATAAAAAGCAAGGTACCTAAACAGAACATTGCTCCTTGGTTGAAATAATCTGGTTTCGAATTCTGGTTAAGGAACTTAGCAGAATTTATGTACTTTCCATTCAAAGGTGAGTTAACTGGTCTCAACCAAGTTTTTTTTTTTTTTTTTTAATTCCAAAACGGGCAAAGTTTCTTTTTTTTTAAAAAAAACAACAACCGTCTCTTCTTCGTTTAAGTGTGAGTTAACTGTTCTCACACGAACTAACAGAGAGCCCCTTTCTGAAAGTGGGGTTTTTACATTTCGCAAAACAGCAAACTGCTAGAAGAACACACGCAATTCACATATAAAATACACTAGCTTCATAATCCACAATCACTGGGAAGTGTTGTTATCAACAGGTATGACGACGCTTTCGAAAGCAATTCAGAGCGTTTGCGACCAACGGTTAGTGGATCCAGCATCCAACATTTACACAGTGGCCATGTTAAGAAACTAAGGTAAAGAAATGCACTTTATGATCTGGCCGCTGTTTACATTTTTTCTTCTCAAGAGAAGATCATGGGCGTTTACTACATGTTTCTGTGAAAACACCTATGATTATGGGCGTTTCACATTATGGCAGTATCCATCGCCCGCCCGCATGATTATTTTCTGTCGATTGGTGGTACCCTTAAAATAGGATTACGCCACGCACCTTTACATATGATCATTCCAGTCGTCCAGCCATCTTCTAAGACATAGGTGGCCAACAGCAAGCCCGCGGGCCGCATGAGGCTCGGAACGCGATTGTGTGCGGCCCGCGGCAGGATAAAAACTATATTAAATTATATGTATTATCAATTTAGCTATTAGTTTCGACCGCAGATTTTCTGATTGATATACTAGTTATTATTATTATTCCTGACGCCTCCAAGGAGTCCGAAGACTCATCGCGGGAGGACACCTACAACTGTCTCAACCACTACACCGAACCTCTACTACGAATCATCTCCATCAACGCCATCTACCGCCCACCTCCACCACAACTGGTATTCTATGTCTGTAAATTGCGTGTGTTGTGAAAGGCCGATTTATCTGTATGCGGGATGAAAAATCTCAGTTTCCTGGAGAAAAAACCCTGCTAACTCCGTATGAGATCGGCTAACTCACCTTCAATTGAAAATCGTCCAGATAAAGATTCCTCCCGTCGCGACGAGAATGAACTTAGGCCTATTCCAATCGAAGGGCGCAATGTACCGTCGTTATATTCATTATTTTGATGACGGAAATATTTTATATTCTCAACACGAAATCAAAATTGCTTTAAAAAGATTACTCGATTTATAAAATCTACTGCTTCTCTGTGCGAGTTGCAGTAGTGATAGTGGGAGATTTCTATGCGTTCCACAGTAACACATCATTGAAAGTCACTTGCTCTGTTCTGGTTACAGTGATTAGTTTCAGAGACTCGGTTTCACAGTTAACAGTGTTATTGTTGCAGTTTGTGTCCCCTGGACAGTTACTTCAGCCTTTGTGTACTATGAGTAAGAAACGTAAGATCTGTGGAGAAAACAGGTCATTTCAGGAGAAATGGGAAAATGAATTTCTGTTTATAAACAATAACGACAACAAACCGCAGTGCCCCGTGTGTTTGGAAGTACTGTCTGTGTACAAGGAATATAACCTCAAACCCAACTACATACAGCACCATGCCGCTACCAAGAACACTTTGGACAAGTACGTACCATAATTGTATACGTAATTTGAAGAGAAAAGTTAGTGCTCAGAAATCTATTTTCATTAAACCAACATCAATAATAAAAAAAAAAAACTCACTCTTGGCATCGTTTGTTGTAAGTGCAGAGATAGCAAAAGCAAAATGGTGAATTTGTAAAACACTGTTCTGTGAAAATGGCACGTGCATTTGGGGAAGATAAAATTGCCAATGAGTTTGAAAGAGTCCCACTATCAAAACAAACTGTAACAGAAAGAGTCGACGAAATAGGATCTCACATATTAAATAAATTAAAAAGTGTTATTACAGATTCAGCTTAACTTCTAATTTTCATTCGAACTGTTTCCAAAGACTTTGTTATTAATGAAGAGCTATTAGCATTAGAGTCATTGCATAACACAGCCAAAGGTCAAGACATTTATGATGCAGTTATGAAGGTTGTAAATGGTACTGGTGACATCAACAGTCTCACAGCTATTGTGACAGATGGCACCAAATCAGTGCGTGATACTCAAACAGGCTTAGTTGGCTTACTAAGGAAGGCTGGAATTAATTGCCCTATTGCATTGCATTATACATCAGGAGACTCTGTGTAGTAAAATTCTGGAGATAGAGGATGTCATGAAAACTGTAATGAAGTGTGTGAATCTAATTAAGGGCGGAAATCGGGTCTTGACACACCGCAAGTTTCTTTCTTTTCTAACAGAAATGGAGGCAGAATGTGACGATTTAGTGTTGTACACAAAAGTACGTTGGCTAAGCAGAGGGAACTGTTTGAAACGGTTTTTTGCTTTGAGAAAGGAAATAAAACAGTTTTTAGAGGAACACGAGAAGACAAACAAAGAACTACTCATAAAACTATGTGATCCTCATTTTAACAGCTTGCTCGACTTTCTAACAGACACCACACACACACCACATGAATGAACTCAAGGTGAAGTTACAGGGACATAACCAAACAATCTCAGATTTAGTTGGACACCTAGATGGGTTCATAAGTCGACTGAAGGTTTTTAATTCACCCTAGTCAGAGGAAACTTGGTACATTTCCCTTCCTGCAGGGAGTTGATGGAGGAGAACCATGACATTGACTTCAAGTTTTCTGTGCCAATGTTAGAACAACTTTTGGAGCAATTCAGTAAGCGATTTTCTGACTTCGGTGACACGCGGTTTAACAACCCAATGAAATGTGACATTTCAGAGCAGCATGACACTATTCAATTGGAGTCGTGTGACCTTCAAAGCGACCCCTTTTACTAGTCAAGGGTGGAGATAGGCATTGACTTTTGGAAACTGGTACCAAGGGGGAAATATCCTGCATTGAGTGATTTCAGCATGAGAATTGCATCTATGTTTGGAAGCACATCCATATGTGAATGCACTTTCTCAACTATATATTTTTGAGGGCGGTTAAATCTTCACAAAGAAGCCGACTGACTGATGACCATCTTCAGGATTTGTTACGAATATCGTCATCATCGTTGAAAATCGACTTTGATGAACTTGTCGCCGCACATGAACGCCCACAGTATTCTCATTAAGTTGTGTTACATGTAAAAATAACCAGAAATATTTAATTAAATTTAATTTAACAACTTATATTTAAATCAATCAAGTATTTTATATTGTTCTCCCAGTAGTAAAATGATTTAAGAAATATAGTAATTCAATACATATAACTATTGCCTTGAAAAAATGCAGAGTTTATTTTTATTTAAGTTCTGTCTAAAAGTGTGCGGTCCTTGACGCTTCCACTCATCATATATTGGCCCTCGTATAGAATGAAGTTGGCCACGCCTGTTCTAAGAGATGACCACAACGGTCATGTGCCGCCATCTCGCGGTCCTATGAGAAACTACAGAAAATGCTCGTTATTTATTTTGTTCACTCTCTCCCAAGAACGATACGTTTTCGTGTGCGTAGTGATATATTTTATTTCTTAAAACACTCGTACAAACGACTCTGGTCTATGTTTTCATGAAAGAAAAAAAAAAAAAAGACAAATTTTGCTACATTTCTTCCTTGTAAAAATCATGAAAGAATAAAAGTGACGGAAGATATAAACATAAAATACCTCCTGCTTTCGTTTTCGCACAAACTAAGGATCTTATCGCATTATAACATTGACCTACATAGTTATCTACAGATAAAATGGGAACAGAGGTCAAATTATTCTTGATATATGTTGATAAACATTATCTCAAAGTTTATTGTTTTGGATTGGAGAATACGCATTTTGTGGGCATATGCGGTTTAACAGAGTAAGGAGGATACTGTCCCAGGTTTCTTTTAATACCCAGCTATTGCGCAAAGCAAAGAACATTTTAAAAGTTTATGGAAAGAAGTATACGTAACAATAATATTGTAGGCCTTGGCCTTGACTTTCGGAGAAACCGATTAGGTATTTTTGAAATAACGGACGTAATTTCCGGATTGGAGTTGCCAGTTCGTGGGCTTGCGCAGAACTGTTTATAGTTACAATTTCCAATATTGTGTCAGTTCTAGTTATATCTACTAATTCTGTTTCTAATAATATCAGTTAATAGGCACCGTACTATTATAGGCGGCAGATGGCGCTGCGTGTAAAGGATGCTTGTAGACGGCGAGTCATATGGTGTTGAGCGCCCCTTCCGAAAAGTCCTTGGACTCCCTAGTGTCAAATACTATCTGGCTTGTCTATGCACGTACATTACTTAACTAATACAAATATCGCCTTGGCATATTAGAAAAATTCCCACGGATACTTGTGATAGCCTGATACACATCCCAGTCAGTTCACCCCTAGTTTTTTTTTTTTTTTTTTTAAGTTTGGCATTGTGAAACCGATCTTAATAATCGTCGTAAGAACATCGATATGAAGCGTTGAGCACTGAAGTAAAATATTTTATTAATTTTCTTTAGTTTCGATGATCACTTGCTGTTGCGTTTGCAATTCTGAATGCCAGTTTAAAGCGGGTACGTTACAAGAAACACATTTTTGTGTTTAAGATTACAAGTGTGAAATAGCGACTTTTAGCTATCTTTTCCGACGTCTTCGACACTAATCTTAAGTTGAAATCTCAAGAAATAGTTTACTTGGCAGAATTTTGCTTGGATCGTTAATTTCAGCCATGTTTATAACTAACGTTAAGCTTCATTTTAGGAAGTTCCTTAATTAAGTCAAGAAGGTAATCTTACTATTAACCGTGGCTGGATGTAAACAGCTTCTGAAATACAGCTGTGGCTATTGAGGCTATCAAAAATGAGAAAATCACGTGTGAACCTGCTTACTCAGGCATCATCGTTATTATTATTATTGTAGTTATGAGGTGTGTTTGTGTTCCTTTTCTGTGAATTGTAAAAGTCATTTTTCCGAGTGGTTCTATTGAATCGAATACACAAATAACATTCGCCAGTGGGAACACAAAAAGATTGAAGAACAAGAGCTCGTGTATGACTTGCGGCTTACCTATTTTAATAACTTAAGTGCTATACTAGTGTAATGGTAGCCTTCTTTTGATTCGATTGGAAAAGCGATCTGGTTTAAATCTTGCCTGTCACGCGATAGAAAACATGCGAGTCTAAGTGAGCCGATCCCTTGCCAAACAGTTCTGAGAACTGACGCAACTAATAAACATAAAAAGACAAAGAATGGAAAGGAATTAACTCTTCAATATACATTTTATGAGACCACTATTAGTAGTCCCTACATTGTTTAGGAGGAACAGCATGACGATGACAATGGACGAACAAGAAAGTTTCGAATTTCTTGAGAAACTTTGAAAGACAATCGGAATTTCGAAAATTTATTTACACAATCAGAAAGATCGTTCTTTTCCCAGAAAATATTCTACTTCATCAACATTAATAATGAAAATGTTTCAATGATGTTTGAAATTAAAAAATATTTTCCTGTAGATAGGATTAGCATATAAGAATATGAGGAAAAATCACATAATTCTCAAAAATTGAAATGCTACAAAAATCATTTTTTGGATTTCGATAATTTTCTGAATAACAATGATCATTATAAACCTGTAAAATATTCTAATTTCATCTTTATAGGTTTGTTAAAGACAAATTGGATAATTAAAATCATTTTAGTATGTTACGAAAATCTGACTTAATAGACATATACTCATATCCACTTAGTTATTTACAATACAGTGATTTTTATGGGAATACATATGCTAAGTAAATAATGCGTAAATAATTATTAATTAATAATTAATAATTATTATTCAACATAATGCGTAAATAAGTTTGTAGCGAATATTCTTTGGCGCACGGTGCAGTGCTTAAAGATATCCAATTAATTATTTAATTTTATCTTTAATTTTCACTATTATAAATAGACCATCATTGCGTTAGGGCCTGTTGTATTTGCCAAAAAGAATATCAATACAGTTCATAAACTAAAGTCACTATTCCATTTCTCATTACCACATTTTTTATTATTTCAAAATAAACCACAATCGAACATTAACAAAATATTTTTGACAATACACTTTTGTATTGTTGTATATCACATTAGCAGTCAATATATTGGGCTCGCTCTTAAAATGGCACATGGGCGATAAATTTCACAAACTAAAATATCAACAAAAATGTTTCCGTACATATAAATTTACGTTAACAATCAAAAAAACAACATTCTCATTATAGTAATATTAATCCGAAATAAATGTAGACAGTTCCTTATATTTCAGAACTACACAGTAATTATTATAAAATTACATTATTTGAAACCAGCAACTCATAAGGAAAACAATTATTTAAACAAAAAGTAGCATGTTATTATAAAAGCCAAAATCACATTTGTAATTATTTATTTTCCAATTCCAATATGAATTGGAAAAATGTGTTGCTTAAATTTAAAAATAAAATAATATACGGATGTGCTACGTATTATTGAAAGAGGAGTAACTTATCTCGTTGACATACGAATATCAAAGTTATTATGATTACTATAGGCAAAAACAGTGGCGATTGTAAATAAAAGGAAAATAAGGAACTTCAGGCAAGGAGAAAAAGATTGGCATATCTTCAAAGGGAAACGTGTTACTTTCAGATACGTTTTTTTGCCCCCCCCCCAAATAGAAAGTGATGGATACAGCACTTATAAAAGATTAGCCACTATTACAATAAAGGATTTTGACTTCAGACAACAGTGGGCACAGTCAATAAATATTTCCCTGAAACGTACGTAATATGGAATTTCCGGAATTCCATGTTGCATACGTTGAAAAACAAAGGCACTTCTTGTTGTTTTTTTTTATAATTTTCGTTGTTTACGTAATATCTGCATTTCGAAAGTAGATTTTGGAAAAGTGTTTCAGCTTCAGTAATAAATAAATTACTTAGATTTTGTAATAAATATTAGTTTCAAGTTTTAATTTGTGTGTGTGAGAGAGAGAGAGAGAGAGAATGAAACAAATATGGGATCCAGGAAATTGTAGGAGTTATTTTGTTAACTCCTAACATGATTATTTACTAGCAACGTTTTTATTTTTATGGTTGGGTGTTAAAGTCTGCCGCGAGAAAAACAATTTTCAGAGATGTGCTCCACCTTAACTGTGTAATGCGAAAGCTTCAGCACTTTGTAGTCTTAACATTAGGTGACGCAGCTGCGGTGAAGTTTTTTCCCTCCCTTCTATAGAAACTCTTCTCTCCGTACTTTAAAGACCATAATACTTTCAGATACCCCCCCCCCCCCAAATCATGAAGAGCATTTCCGATTAGAACGTTAAGGATACAGCACTTATAAAAGATTAGCCACTATTACAATAAAGGATTTCGACTTCAGATAAGAGTGGGTACAATCAATAAATATTTCCCGGAATTCAACAGGAGTGTGAAAAGTCGATACCATAAGAGGTATCGATGCGATCAATGGCCCTGGCTGACTCGGGGCTGTAAAGTAACAAATGATTTCCGTCGCAACCAAGTTTTATCTAGCTAGATTATTAACTCTATGGACCGCTCTGACCTTCCTGATTTTCTAAGTGACGAATACTTTCGTTAAAGAAAGTATTAAACTGCACCTGATAGCGTAAGGTTTGCTTATACGATATCAGGTGCGACTTTGCGACTACAGTAAGGAAAATTTTTAAAAAGAAAGCTAAAACAAAAGGCATTATTGCAAACACTGAATATTTACTAATGCTACCTGATACAGGTGTGTTATGTTTTTCATCATTATTTCTTTCCTGAATATCACTTTGCTTTCGTTTACCTGTGGGCGATAAACTCGCTCTGCTTTATAGCCATTCGAAATTTCCAACTGTAACTTTGACAATAATAATCACAAACCGTGAACTTTAGTTTTTTTTTAAAAATAACTACAGCACATCATGAATGCCGGAGGAGTTGGTATAATTAATTTCTCCAAAGTCATTTGAAAATAGTAATCTCTTATTAAAAAAATGAAAAAAAGAAAAGAAAATCTAGACTTCATATATAACATATATACGTGTTAACAATTTTCATTGAGCAATTACAATTTTCTCTTAGCTGTCACTACTGTCACAGGTACGGTCAGTTTGCTTCTAATTGTTTGTAAACATCGGGCATTCGCTCCACAATCATAGAAAGGAAGGAAACAAAATACACAACTGAAGAGAAAACCTAAAGGCATCCAAACAGGAAGCAGTCCACTAGAGAAAGCTTTAGCATTTGCTAATGATCCACCACCAGATGACTTATTTTGAAATTTTATCTGAATGACATTCACCCATCGATAACGAGTAAACACTAACACTTCAACGAAGGAATGGTTGCTCTCTGTTTGAAGGCGATTCAAAACATAAACGACACCGTGATTGCTTTGGGACTGCAACAGATGGATCGCATTTTGTACATCAGTTGCACAAACAGAAAAATTAGCAGAAATTTCCCAAGTCTCCTGAAACTGATGAAGAGCTCTCATTACTGGTATCCACACCCCTGGTTTCAGCTGGGCTTGAATATTTCCCTGAGAAGAGCATAAACACGACGCCTCTGGTACGGTCGTTTCCATTGCGATTTGATCCTGTGTGAAAACCTGGAACAAAAACACACGGGGTTTGAGATACTTGAAATGAAGCTAAAATGAAACAATTATTAGACAATTATTATTTCAGCTAAGTTATCACTAGGAAAATAAAAACTACAACAACAACAAATTAATGGCAAAACAAATTTCAAGACTGACTGAAAACATTTCTTTCAGATTATTGGAGGTGGCATGTATAATAATAATTATTATGTTACAGCTAGTTGCTTAAAACAAAACGAGCCACTCTTAATTATAAACTAGAGTGCTCACGTGTTACAAGGGTTAAGCGCTATGACCAGTATTACTAAAGCAGGAAACTTATCGTTCATAAGTTAACAAAATATTGTCAGAAAACTCGGAGCAGATTAATCGCTATGAAGTGAGATCAGAAAGCATCTGAGCTTCATCGTAAATGGGGTGAAAACTTTAGCTTTCGGAAATTTAAAGCTTCCATTAGCAGGCTGACAAGTTTCTCAGATTTAGTTGTCATTCTGTTGAAATGAGGAGGTCGACTCCTACGTTTTCAAAATCATTACTGTATTACCATAGCAGATCCTTTCAGACGAATGGTTAGCCTCAAAAAGATGGAGGTCATCCATCTTTTTGAGGATGGAGGTCATCCATCTCCAACTTTTCAAAGCTTTCTAGTAATAATAATAAATAAATAAGGTAAAGGCAAAAGAAGGCATCAAATAGCGAAAATATTTTTTTTTATTAAATATTTCCTTTATTTTTGCTCTGTGCGATTGTACTAATCATCACAATTTTTTTTTTCCCTCGTAAAACTTGGTGCGACAGGGATGCAAATATAACGAATTAAAACTTAACAAATGTCAAAATTAACGAGCCTAAATAATGATGGAAATAATGGGGAGCAGCAGAGAGTACTCTTGAGAGGATCCCCCAAATGCAATTTATCCTCTTTTGTCCTCTCGACACGAGAGGACAAAAGCAGCCAACTCCTTTAGGTAAGGGTGGTAGAAGTATTCGAGGCTATTGTCCAGTCGCCCACTTAGTGTACCTGCTAGTTGCTATCTCTCACCAGTGCGCTTCGTGTTGTAACCTGTGAGATACACGAGGATTCCAGGACACCAATCGGCGAAGTCACGAAAACATCGGAAATTATGTTTGGATGTACATGTGCAGGGAATAGAGAGTCTGAGAATAGAGTCGTCTGAACGATCTTGTGATTTAGTCATTTATTATATGGTGTAAATCTAAAAATATTTATTTATTTCATTCTTTGGTAATCTTTTTTTATTTTGCAATAAACCCTTCGAAAGAAATTAGCTTAAAAAACGAAAGTGCATGGTTAACGAAAAATTCAATACTGAATTTCTGTTTCTTAACAAAGTTAATAATAAATGTGAAACTTGAAAAAAATTGTTTGTCGGCATTTACCATCCACCATGGGGGACCGTAGTGATATTACTGACCATATGAAAACCAGAAGAGAAATCTGTTGAAGAAGCATTAGTATCTACTGCAAAACTTGGTAGTTATCAAGAATATTGCGTTAGAAGACGATTTAGCACGTGCAACTGTAGAATGACTTTTCATTTAGACCGAATGACTTTTCATTTAGACCAAATGACTTTTCATTTAGACCAAATGACTATTCTTCTGTATTAATAACAATCATTTTCGATTCCAGATTTGGGCATGGACGAAAAGTAGAGCGATAGCTGTTAATGTGTTGGCCCGATTATTTAGCAGAACTTCACAAACAGTTCGTGATGTCAGTTTTATATCTGTGACATCAGACGCTTCCAACAGAAAATCAATCAGATTAATTCCAATGACTGTTCGATTTTTTTCATCCAATTCATGGGATCAAAATAAAGCTTTCGGAAATTCCTTCTGCTGAAAGTGAAACATCCGACATGATTATTAACGCTGTTGTAAATCCACTTTAAAAGTTCAACACTGAAGATAAAAGTCTGTGTGCATCACAACCAATTCCAAATCTTTTGGAATTGGTTGTGATGCACGCATAATTCATAACTGCGTCCAAAGAAGCTGGGATATTCTACTAATTGAGATAGTAGCTGTAATTGTCAAAACTTACAAATATATATATACAGTATATACGAAAATTTTTGTGAACGAAGCTAATGTCCAATTAAAAAAAAAAAAAAAAAAAATGCAGTACCTTCAGAATTTCTTTGTTGATGGTCATCAATCGGATTTTCGAAATATGATTACATTCAGTGCCGCGCCGAGGGTAGGAGGCGCCCTCGTGCAAAATGTTTTTCAGCGCCCCCATAAAATAAGTTTCCATGAAAAATTTTTGCGAAAAATTTTACTTTGTTAAAAGTACAAAACAGTTCATACGCATACATAAAAATAAATGTTATTTAACAGTAGTAGAACATTGTAATCACTGAAATTCATTAATAAGGAATTTTTAATAATAAAAATTTTCAAAAATATTTATTCCTTGATATATAAATATCAACAGAATATATATATATTCTATTTATTATACCCAAGGTAAAATACTTTCTATACTTTTTACATATATATATAAACAAAAATTACTTTTATTTTAATATAAAAAGAAATATTCCTTTTGATATATTACTCTGAGATATGCTTTTATCTATATAACAATTAGGATAAATGTAGATTTATTTTACATATTTATCCGTCTTGCTTTAGCCGCCACAAAATTTTTAATAATATCTTTAATGTCTAATGAATCAATATTATTATTTTCAATTGATATAATTGATAAATTCGTTAGACGCTCTCCAGGCATTGTTGACGGCAAATAATTTTTTATTAATTTCAGTTTTGAAAAACTTCTTCCCCCTGATGTTACGGATATCGGTAATGTTCAATAAATACGCATCACCATCGCAGTATTTGGAAACGTGCCGTTAATTTATTTTCGTATATATAATTTAAAACATCCTGAGGAGTCGAATCTTTTTTTTAATAAAAGATTGCAAAGTTTTTAATTCCTCAAATAAAGTCATACCATCAATATCGCGATTGTCGGAATGTTGATTGTTGCTCAGTTTTAAGTGCAAATCTTTACAATGTTTCATTAAATCTTCATCGCTCTAATCTTTTAATTTGCTAATGTCTCTTATAACTTTAAAGTCTTCGCTATGTTGTTTTAAGAGAATGAATCTTTCCGTGACTGAAATTATTGTCGTGTCTAAAATCGCGAAGAAAAAAATTATTTTAAAATTTTGTTTAGGATCATGCATTGTCTCATCTGATGCTTTGTAACCAAACATTTTGTTTTTGTTCTTTTGTGAATTTCTGGGAAAATAGGATCAATATTAAAATTGCTTGCTACTTCTTTTGCAGTTCTAATAATATTTTCAAAATATTGGTCTGTTCGGTGAGTATTTAATTCTTGTATAACATAATCAAGATTTTCTGTAATTTTTCCTATATCAAATGCCGGATTCTGCATTATTTTGCTTGCAACATTTACGAGACTTAAGATTTCGTACCAAACATGAACAGAGCAAATAAATTTAAACGAATAAATCTTTGAAATTAAGTTGTCTGATTGAACTCTAGAATCGATAACTTTAGTTTCATCTTCTGTAATATCAAAAAGAGCCTGGTAAATTTCCTTGATATTATTTTTAAGTGGTTTATTGCTTCTACTCTACTTTCATCTAGTAGCAGAAAGTGGTTTCAAATTTAAAACACGAATATGTTTTTTTAATATAGCTAAACGTTTCACAGATATTGAAAAATAATTATATAATTCCTGAATTACTCCAAAAAAATTTACAGTTTCAAAGGATATCTTAGCTGCCAACATAGGTTATAGGAATATAGGAATCAGAATTAATATTGTTGAGAAGTAAATTAATTGGCAAGGCAAAAACATTTTTGTACTCATCCCCAATTCTCAAAGAAACCTTAGAATATCAGAAATTTAAGGATGTTTTAATTTCGCAATATTCTAGATTAAGAAGTATTGGCCCTAACTTATGGAAACTACAAAGAGTCACACAAAAAGATAAAGAAACTGTCACAGATTTTTACACTCGTTTATTGACACTGTCCAACAGTTTAAATGTGACTAATGCTGAGGAACCCCACTAAGAATGGATTACCTTCCAACAATTTAGAATAGGATTACATGATTATAAGAAGGGGGATACTAATCTAGAAGGGTGTTTTGAATTAGCAAAAAAAGGAGAAAGAGGATCCTAGAGGAGATGCATCAAATTTCCTCCACAAGGCAAATGTTAGCCCAAGATTGTAATGCTTAAGTCCCTTCCTTATCATCTCTTATGTATCTATCAGGTGGCACTCACCTACCAAGGGCAACAGCAGAGAGGCTTTCTGTTATCCCTCAGGAACTATCTCTGGATAGGAAAATGATAGAGAAGTCACTCAAACCTGAAGGAAAGGAAGATGAATACTCTATATTAGATCCTCATGAGATGACAAACCTAAGTTAATAAGTTCAACTAAATCTACTGACAAAATCCCTTCTAACCTTGAGACTCTAAAAGGACAAGCTGAGCCTTTAAACCTTTGCAGATATGATCAATCATCTGACAACCTTATCAGCTATAAAGACATCCCAGATTCCTGTGGTTTCAATTCTCTAAAAATGCAAAACGTAACTATAGCCAAAGTAACCGGGAGATTGCCATTGTCTCTCGTACAAGGCTTAGTCAAGGAGATTCCTTGCGAGATACTTTTGGATACAGGCGCCCATATATGTTATTTCAAGTTCCCTGGTAAGCAAATTTAATAATCAAATCTCTGATAATGCCTCCTTGTTATAAAACCCTATAAAGATGACGGGCATTGCTAGGGTTGAAATGATCGCAATAAAGAAAATAGTCGCTAACATACACATTCCTTGCTTTCCAATTTCATTCTCACATGAGCTAGTCATTCTTCCTGAGATTGCAGACACAAATGGTCAAGACATTTTGGGTCTAGATTTCCTAGAAAAGAATAAATTCATGTGTGATTTTGCCTCAGGAACCATTGTATTGAATGGCATAAGTTACCAGCCAAAGTTTTCAAAAGGAACTGAGAACAAAGAGCATGATACGATGGAGATAGAAGTAGCAAGGCCCGATGAGGGTCTTGAAAAAAAAAAAAAAAAGAGAAGTTATTGAATGAAGCCATCAGCTCAACTGAATCCGAGACTACAAAGAGTAAAATTGAGGAATTTATTCAAACGATCTTCTTAAAATATCCTCGAGTCTTTACGGAGGATGTCAGCTCATTAATCTGTGCTGAGAAAATCGAGCACTCTATTCAGATTACCATGGATTCTCCCATATACATAAAACAGTACTAGACCCCCCCCCTTCCCTAAAATATTTGGACAGACTTCAGGACCTCTTGAGTAAATATGAAAGGGTGGGAATCATAGAAAAGTCAAACACCAGATGGAACAGCCCCTTCATATTAGTAGAGAAACCTGATGGGTGTCTAAGATTTATCTTAGACCTGCGTGAAATTAATAAGGTCACTAAGCCCATCGATTTTCCCCTTTGCAACATAGAAGAATTGCTAACAAGTCTGGAGGGAGCAACGTTCTTTTCAAAATTAGACCTGAACTCTGGCTATTTCCAAATTCCCCTTAGGAAGGAAGATAGTTTTTTGCCTTCACAACTCGTTGGCAGAAATATCAGCTCTGTCAACTTCAACAGGGGCAAGAAACTCAGCCATGAACTTTCAGTGTCTAATGAACACTGTTCTCTCAGACATGTTGGGAAAGGGACTCATGTGCTTTCAGGATGACCTGTTGATCTACACCCAGGACCTGAAGTCTCACATGAATATCTTGAATGGTGTGTTGGAAAGATTAGACAAATCAAGACTATCACTGAAGTGCTCGAAGTGTAAGCTCTTCATGAGGGAAGTAGAATATCTAGGCCATGTAGTGAGCAATAGAGGCATTATTCCCACTCAAGAAGATGTCTCTGCCATCCTAAAAGCGAGAATCCCTATTTCTGTGAGACAAGTTTGAAGGTACTTGGGAATGGTGAATTTTTATAGAAAATTCATTCCTAATTGCTCCCGAATAATGCAACCCATCGTCGAACTGACCAAAAAAGGGGGAAAGTTTCGTTGGGGAGAAAAACAACAGATCGCTCACAACTCTCTCAACCTTGCACTAACCAAAGCTCCAGTCTTAGCCTACCCAAAACTCAAGAAGCCCTTCTATCTAGTTGCGAATGCTTCTAATGACACCATTGCTTCCATAGTGGAACAAGAGGAAGGGGGAAATCTTAGACCAATAGCGTTCATAAGTAGGAAGCTCTCCACATCTGAAAGGAATTATTCTGTAATTGAGAAAGAAACATTAGTCATTGTACATGCCCTAAGAAAGTTCAGGTACATGCTGTTAGGGCAGAAGATATTTTTAAGGTCAGACCACAAACTTCTGACATTCTTGTCTTCCATGAAAGACGAGAATCAGAGAATAATCCGCTGGGCATTGGAGACACAAGAGTTCCAGGTAGAGGTAAGCTACGTTCCTGAAAAGCATAATGTAGTCGCTGACTACCTTTCCAGAGTGCTTGATGAAGAAACAAGAGAGAACTCAGATTATGAGGAAGGAAACATCAAATTAATAAAGACAGGAGGAGAACAACAAAACCACATCACCTTCAGAATTGGGACAAGGCGTCCATAAGGGAAGCTCAAAAGCAAGACCCAATATGGGGATAAATTTATATACAGATCCAAAAAGGAAATGGAATTTTGGAAGAACATTCTTTCCTGCAATCCCTATTCGTAGATGGTTATGGTCTTCTATTGGCAAAACAAGACTTCACTGGATGTTGGAAAAATAAGATAGTAGCTCCCACGATAATGATCCCCTGGATACTACATTCCTTTCACGATGCAGGTTTGGCAGGTCACCAGGGTTTTTTCAGAGCAGAATAAAAGATAGGTATGTATGGAAAAGAATGAGAAGAGATGTCGAAGCCTATGTATCTTGATGTCTATTGTGTCAACGTAAGTCAGGTAACGGAAAAAAAGGCTCCCCTCCAGCCCTTTCCCATTTCAAGTTGTGGCAATGGACATCATAGGGCCCCTCCCAAAGACAGTGAAAGGAAACCGATATATACTAGTGGTAATTGACACCTTGTCTACATTTCCCGAGGCCACTGCTATGAAGGACCAAACTGCCCAGACTGTGGCGAACAAATTCTTTGAGCTGATAATTTCAAGATACGGAACCCCCCAAACCCCTTCTCACTGATAAGGGAACAAATTTCACAGCTGAAGTCATGCTTCAGTTATGTAAATTACTGAAAATACAGAAACTGTTCACTACTCCCTACCATCCTCAAGGAAATGGGATGTGTGAGAGAATGAATCGAACTCTGAAGCAAACCTTATCTAAACTTGCAGATGGTCAATTAACTGATTGGGACAACTTCCTCTCACACACACCCCTCTTCGCCTGTAGAACAGCGTTGCACTCTGCTATAAGGGAGGCTCCAGCTGTGGTCCTATACGGATTTGAAACCCCTTTCCCTCATGACTTTAAGGACTTGAAAGATAGTTCTGGTTTCCTTGACATAGACGAGTATCTTAACAACCTGATTTCTGAGAATAGAGTTGCATATGACCTTGTAGCAGAAGCCAGTCAGAATAGCTCACAAAAAGCCAGAGCTTATGCAAATAAGATAAGAAGGTATAAGGAGCTAAAGCCTGGGAACCTCGTGTTTCTAGAACAGCAACCCAGCAATAAGAGAGAGGGGGGGAAATTTGGTAAAGGTGGTGCAGGCCCTTATGAGATAGTTGATAAAACATCCCCTGTGAACTATAGAATAAAAGAAATATCGGGACAAAAAAGAACCATAGTTCTCCATTCAGACAGATTGAAATTAATTAAAAATAAGCCAGATCGTCTGGTCTGCCTGGGAGATCCCATTGAAAAGGTATGGGGTAGAAAAAGAAATTATCAAAGAGTGAGTGAATTTGGAAGAAATAACTTGGTATCAGAAAAAAAAAATGAAACAACCTAGGCGCATCGCCGAAAGCCTAAGGAAGGATTAGTATACTGAAGAAAACCCCCTAGATTACCAATATAGAAGATATACTAACCTCGAACGTGATAACAGTAGGGAATCTAAGTAAGGACGGAGAAGATAATACATGCGCTATAGAAAACACAGGAAGGAGTTTCATCCAAACGAGATATAACCTAAGACCCAGAAAAAAAAGGTAGTAGAAGTCTGATTCCTCCACCAATGGATCTTATGTGAAACATTTTTCTTTAAAGAAAAATTTTTCAGAGAAAGAGTAGGCCTTTGTTAAATTATGAATGAAGGTAATTTATAAATTATAATACTTCATTCATATTCAACATAATCCTCGATTTCATAAGCAGAACTTGTATATATTATTTATTGTTTGTCTCTTGCTTATAGTGTGTTATTCATATAATTGCCTTGAATTTTGTTTATTATTATTTAATAATATAATCTTAAGTAATGTAATAGTTACAAAAAGGACTCTGTATAAAAATGTCATTCATTTTATTTAATTTATTCCTACAATAATATTGTAAGAAATTATATATATGTAAGTTTAAAATACCCTATAAAAACTGATATTTTTTATTTAACATTACTGAAAGAGAAAGTAATTTTATGTAATTCTTCTGATTGAATTTGATTGGCTGTTGTCAAGGAAACGGAGTTAATTTTAGATAGCGCGTGCGTGGAGCGTGAGCTATGGTATTCGAAGGGAGAAGTTGATATAAGCTGAACTGGCTAGAACCGGATTTTGGAGGGAAGAATGAAGATATTTTATTGGAAAACGAAAGTAAACAGGGGAAAAGCATTCAGGACAGCACAGAGTGAAGTAACGGGTGGCAGTAAAGGGAATTTGGAAATGCCATAAATAAATTAAGAAGGGACCGGGAAATTAATAGGCAATTAGAAATATTTCAATGGAATTCTAAAATTACGTCGAATTCCAATTGTTTTGAGAAAGAATAGTGCAAAGCTGAAATTAATGCATAGAAGAAAATAAGGAATAAGTAGATTACCTGAAACGAGTGCGTCAAGACTTGTGAAGCTCTATGTTTAATATTTCAGTTATATAGTGAAGATTCCTTTTGAATAGTGTTACTTCAAAGTGATAGTCAACTTCAGTTTTAAGTGTGCCTATAGTGAATCCAATGTGCAAAGGATGTAACCCGGTAAGAGCAGTCCATTTTTTACATTTCAGTGTGAAGAAATAAGAGTTAGCTCCGCCCGATATATCTTAACATTAACTGTGGCGAGCCGAAGTATACAGCTTTAAAGTGTTTCCCCCCTTGAAGTGATAACTGCCTCATAATTGAATTAAGTGTTTGTTGACTAAGAGAGAATTAGAGAATTCTACTTTAAGAATATTTACTGTAAGATTCTATAACATTGAACTGCGTGAACCATTTTTAATTATTTGGAAGAATGTAAAATTGACAGCTGGATGTCTGATGCCTAATGTTTTATGTTTGATATGAGTTTGAACTAAGTTTATTTGCATTATCTTGTTTTCAAAGTTATACTTAATGTACATGTTATGTAACCCTGCATTAAATGTTTTGTTTTATTGATTCCAATTTGGTGTTTCTCTGATTCTCTTTCATTGCACCGCTCATAAAGTTTATCGGACCTTGTGGAAGCCTTAAATGATAATATTAACCTCAGCCTGTAGAAAAGTGACATTGCAAGAGTGTATTGATGATTGATTGCACTCTATTATATAGACTAATCTGAATATAGGGTGGCAGAGGGTAATATAAATTTCTCTATGTTTCCTTCATTAAGCAACCAACAATTAAAAAAACAGATAAATTAAATAAAAAATAACGTTCCTACAAAATGGCGGATTCAAAGCCAGGATGTACGACACAACACTTGCTTTAGCACCTGTACAGAGAGTATTTTATCAATTAAACATATTCTGGTCTACAGAGAAGAGTAAATTGAAAATATCAACAATTCGAATTTTATTAACCATAAAATGAAACTATGAAGAAGACAGTAGGTCATTTTATGAAAAAAAAAATAATAATATGAAAAAAAAAAGCATTCTTAATAAAAAAAAAAATGCTAGCGGCACGGTTTTAGAGACAGGCAGAAGCTGATTGAAATACGTGAATATTTACCAAGTACAATTATTCAGCTTGTGTTTTTTTTAATGTTTAGATAAGCAATGTAACAAAGTTTATTTTGCTGTAATGTACAACGATATATGTTGTTTTTATTTTCTTTAGAAAGAATTCGTTTTAACAAAACTGATTAATAGGACCCCCAATATAATAAGTATTTCAAAATATTATATAATTTTAATTATTGCTCACTTCACTCTCAAAAATTTCTCCCCGTATGAATGACAAATTATATGGCCGCCTTACTTAGAGAACATTGCTGGAGACCGATTACGCAGATCAAGGTCATGCATAACGATAATAACTGCAGGCACAAAATTTTTGCTTTCAGAATTTAATTTGGAGGCAATTTTTGAACTTACTATAAAAACGAATTACACGTATACGATAAATCATACTTGCCACTTATTTCATTTAGTAATTTATCCACTCCGATATTATTTTAATTAGTTACCACAGGCAGTGTGGGTGAAATGGCGCTGACGTCACCAAGTTGCAGAGGCTTATTTAGCGTCTACTGTCTAGCCAATATAATAGCTTAAACTCGCGCAAATTGTGATGGACTGTTGTAGCTACGCGCATTTAAGCGAATTAATTCACTGCTTGCAATTGTGCAGGTTATATCTAGACAAAATAAAGGACAGCATTAATATGATGAATATTACATTAGGGTTTTCGTGCGTTAAACCCTCCAAATGTCACTGTCAAATTTAAAGAAGAAAAGAACTGCACATTCATTTAAATTCGAGTGGCAGAATACTTATAGGTTATATGGTGTTCAAACGGCAACACCAACGTTGCTGTCAACATAAAAATGTGTGACTTACGCTATTATTGTGAGCACAGGCTACCACACACATTGAGTGTGAGACTGGAAACTTGCGCATATGTATGCTATCGCTCATTTTAAAATGGCAGAACTCTACTGTACCATATAAATTTCGATTACACCAAAACCGACTCTACAGTATGTGTGTGTGTATAACGATGTAAATAAATATTACAGCATGTTAAACAGTTTTTTGTTGAGGGTGAGGCACACCGTAAAAACGTGCTTTAGAGAACGTTGGAGCGCATACTAAATGGACCCCCTTTCAACTCTGTATGCTATCGTCTTTAAACATTCGGAAGATGTTTAAACAAACGTTTAAACATCTTCCATTAAAATTTAGTTAAAAAATTATTTCAAAACTAATGAATCTGTTTTCCTATTAGGAAGATGTTTAAACGTTTGTAAAAGTTCGTAAAACATCTTCCTAATAGGAAGATGTTTTACGAACTGATTTTTTTTTAAAAAAATCTATATCTTGAATAGGGTTCTCAGATTATTTGAAATTGCTCCAACTACAATACTGGTGTGTTACAGGATCTCAATCTTTCGCTGGGAAATGTGATATTCATGAAGATTTTTTTTGGGGGGGGGGATCTGGAGTTTTCTTATCAGTTAAACATATCGCAATCACTGATTTTGGTAATATCGTATTTAAAAATTCCTATATGAAAAGGCAACACTTTTAGTAACTAATATGCATATATGATTTAACTAAAAGCATTGGAATCTAAATACTTTTACTAAAAGTATACGTTTCAGGTTAATTGACATTTTAGTTAACCTGGAACAATGTACCCTCTGTCCAAAAAGAAACCGATCTTTTCGAAAATAGAGAAAACTAGTGGCGCCACCTGTTGTATCTTTTTGTTGTCGAAAGCGGCAACCTTCATTAGTGTTGTATCAACTGTTTATGACATTTGTTTCATTAGAAGCCGAGTTATAGTGTGTTTTGACAAACGATTATATAGTGCCAAGTGTGTTTTGACAAACGATCGGTCGTCACGATATTCATGCCGTACGCAACGAATTCTCGCTATCAATCGCTTCAAAACTTCGAGATAAAACTCGCCATTGACCGTTTGGCCAGGCGGAACGCATTCTTTGTAGATAATGTCCTCTTGGAATCGTAGAAACAAATCAGCATTTGTTTACTTTTGACTTCTCAAAGAGACTTTTCGGATGGTGGTCTCCACTCAGCACTTTGTTTCCAGCTCATACTCAAAACACCAGGTTTTGTCCGGTAACGATCGTTTCAAGGAAGTTTGAGTCTTTACGAGCGGTTTTAAGAGGTCTTTGCAGTGTCCAATTCGATACATTTTTTGATCGTCGGTCAACTTCTTGCGAACAAATCGCGAATTCAATTTACGAAGACCCAAATTCTCGGTCAAAATGTTATGCATTTTGTTCATTTTGTAATCCCTAATTCATCTTCAATCAATCTCATGGACGATTTAGAGTTTTCTTTGATGAAATCACGCACTTTTTGTTAACTTCGCTCAGTCAAGTTTTTGGACGGCCTGGCTTTTCGTCGTCCTCAAGCGTCTCACGACCACTTTGAAATCGCTTCAACCACTCGTAAACTTGAATACGGGATAATCATTCCATCACCGTATGCTTTTTGAAGCATTCGATGCGTTTCGGTAAAACTTTTACCAAGTTTAACACAAAAGTCAATCGCAGCTCTCTGTTTGAAACTCATTTTCCGACCGTTCGTCAAAACACAATGTCACTCTTGGCACTATAACTTGGCTTCTAATGAAACAAATATCATAAGCAGTTGATACAACACTAAGGAGGGTTGCCGCTTTCGACAACAAAAAGATACAACAGGTGGCGCCATTAGTTTCTTCTATTTTGGAAAAGTTCGGTTTCTTTTTGGACAGAGGGTGTACTCTTTTGACCTCAGCTTAATTCCACAATGAATTATTTGTTTAGAAGTAGCACTCTTCACAGTAATTTCTTATTAGAGCTGTAACGGCAACCATTTTTGATTTTTAAGAACCAATTATATATATTTACAAGCAACCCTCGTATAACGCGGTCTACAAATTGTAGTAACCCTTGTTCAACGCGGTTTCGATATAACACAGTCTACAAATTGTAGTAATCCTTTATCTTTTCGTATATTTTTCACCTCACGACTTAAAAATCAAATTTTATCTTCATTAAATTTGTGTCTGCCCATATCGCGAATGTAGTTATAAGTAGCGAATTTATTTATTATATTAGGGAAATACTCTTTAGCACGCATGTACGTCAATTGTTTACCGTATAAAGTATTTATTGTTGAAAATTGTCTTCGTTTTCTGCCAGGAAAGCATTAAAAATCACAAATGTTAATCTCAAGCTGAGCACTTTATTTTCTAGTGAGTTACATAATTAATATGCAATGCTATTTTTATGTAAAAAATTTATTTTTCTAGTAATGGCCACGAAAACTGCAACGAAAGGAAAAAAAAAAAACACTGAAAAGAAACTCCATTTTTCTCGAAGAGAAAATTAAAATTTTCCTATGGGCCAGCAAAAAGGCATGGGTTACAGCTAGCATGCTTGAAAATTGGGAATCAAGTGTTTTGTACCCGATATATAAATTTACACACACACAAAAGAATATCGACTTCAGAATTCTACTAATTTTAGATAACGCACCAGGTCACCCAACAAATTTAAGACACCCGAATATTAAAATGACTTTTTTGCCGCCTAATACTACTTCACTTATTCAACCACTCGACCAAGGAATAATATCAACATTTAAGTCATATTATATTTGACGAACATTCCAATTAATTAAAAAAAAAATGGAATCTAATCCAAACATAACGCTGCCTCAAGCGTGGGAAGAGTTTTCAATATTAAATTGTGTGAAAATTATTTCTCTGTCCATTAAGGGATTACAACCCCATACACTAAATGCTTGCTGGGAAAAAATACGGCCTGAAGCTGTCTGAAACAAAATTTCGTACCTCCAGTGGATGCCGAGCTAAGTCGTATAATAAACGTCGAACACATTTTTGGTGGAGAAGGCTTTTGCGATATGGTTGAAAACGAAATTAGTGAATTAATTGATGGGGAAACAGATTTAAATGAGGAGGAACTGGTACAATTAATAGATGACGTCGAACCAAATGGCGAGGAAAGTTCTGCCGATTGTGATGAATCCGTTAAAGCATTCAGTTTAAGGAAATTAGCAGAAGGATTGGACTTAGCAAGAAAGTTCTGAAGTTATTTTACGGATAATGATCCCTCAGTGGAGCGCTCCGGAAAATTCACGAGACAGTTGGGTATTTGTTTAGCTCCATATTGAACTTGATAAAAATTGCAGCATAGTGGTAAGCAAGGTCTTATTACTGACTTGATTGATAACTAAACCAGCTGAAGTATGTAATGAAAATTACACAAATGATGTCCAAGAGATTTCAAGTGATGACGACGTCCGGCCACTCGTAAATAAAGAACATCTAGAAATGTATTTTTGAAGACGGTGATAACGATTAAAATATGCACCTTATTTTAAATAAAAATATTTTTTTGGTTTATATAATTAAAAAAAAAAAAAAACGATTTCGGAACCTAACCCTACTTTTTCTATGTGATCTGAGTCTCACATAACGCGATTTATATAACGCAGCATTTCTATGGAACCTAACATCCGCGTTATACGAGGGTTACCTGTATATACATATATATATAGGAGGGTGGTCTGAAAAATTATCGGCCTAACAATTTATAATCTCAAAATTATTTTCATTTTTCAACATAACCTCCCTTAAGACTAATACATTTATTCCAGCGATGCTCCAGCGCCATTATCCCGTCTCTGTAGTGATTCTCAGTAAGATTTGCAAAATACCCCTCTACAGCTGCAATCACCTCGTGATTCGAAGAAAAACGCTGACCAGCGAGGAAGAGTTTTAGTTTTGGGAAGACATAGAAGTCAGAGGGAGCCAAATCTGGGGAATAGGGTGGATTTCCAACAATTCAAAGTGCAGATCCCTTAATTTTCCCATTGCCCAAAACACTTTTGTGGGCAGGTGCATTGTCCTGATGAAAGATGATTTTTTTTCCTTCTGCAAACGGTCTTTTCTCACTAATTTTTTCGTCTAGTCTTGTTAAAAGATCGGAATAACATTCCCCAGTTATTGTTTTACCCTTTTCAAGATAATTAATAAACAAAATGCATTTGGCATCCCAAAACACCGATGCCATGACCTTTCCTGCTGATGGAACCGACTTCGTCTTCTTTGGCGCTGAACAACGGGACAACATGTCCACTGTTTTGACTGCTGTTTGGATTCTGGTGTGTAATGGTGAATCCAAGTCTCATACATAGTAATAAATCGACGCACAAAATCACTTTTATTCTTGTTAAAACGCTCCAAGCACTGTTCAGAAATTTTCATGCGAGTGCGTTTTTGATCTGCTGTGAGCAAGCGCAGCACCCATCATCTTGCGCAAAGCTTTTTCATTTGCAATTCTTCATGGAAAATATATCTTACACGTTCTTTGGAAATGCCTATAGTCTCAGCAATTTCAAGTACTTTGACTCGCCGGTCATCCAATATCATATCGCGCACTTGATGAATAATTTCTTGTGTTGTTACACTTTTTGGACGTCCTTCACGAACACGAAGATCATCTTCGTGGCTAGTACGGCCACGTTTAAACTCGGCAGCCCATTTCTTAATTGTCGAAAACGAAGGAGAAGAGTGCTCATAAACTTTTTTGAACTTCGAATGAATTTCTTTTGGCGTTAAACCTTCTTTTACAAAGAATTTTATAAACGCACGATACTCAATTTTATCCATTTCAAGGGATACAGACAACACTTTTGTTCAGACAGCTGTATAAAACAAACTACTTGATAGAATGACTTGCAATTTCACATGGATGTTTATGACAGAAGTACCAACTTAGAAAAAACGAAATCTTGCTGATAGTATTGCCATCTATGGTCAAGGCCGAGAACTGTTCAGACCACCCTCGTGTGTGTGTGCATACACACACACACGTAGAAAGTATTTTACCTTGGGTATAATAAATGTTAAAGATACCAAGCTATTTTAAACCTGGTTTTACTCCATTTCCCAAGTAAGCAAACAGACAAATAAGTCAAGTTTGCGCCTGCACGTAATGCAAGTCTAGCTGACCCTGCAGGTAGTGCAAGACCAAGGCAATGCATGATAAAAGTAGAATAAGCTCTGATCACTAATCTTAATATTTACCCTTAATGCAAAGCACATCTCCTGGAGGAGATGTATGATGCTTTGTATTAAAGGCAAGGGGCCACTACCCAGACCGGTTTCGACCTTTATTGAGGTCTCATCAGTGGGAGCCAGGCTAGAAACACCAAGATTTTAGTAATACAGAGCTTATAAGTATTTTACCAGAACAAGTTACCATAAGGTGTTTTAACCTTATTAAATAAAAATCTCAGGAGGAGATATAAATGTAGAAAGTATTTTACCTTGGGTATTTCTAGCCTGGCTCCCACTGATGAGACCTCAATAAAGGTCGAAACCGGTCTGGGTAGTGGCCCCTTGCCTTTAATACAAAGCATCATACATCTCCCCCAGGAGATGCGCTTTTCATTATGGGTAAATATTAAGATTAGTGATCAGCGCTTATTCTGCTTTTACCATGAGTTACCTTGGTCTTGCACTACCTGCAGGGTCAGCTAGACTTGCATTACGTGCAGGCGCAAACTTGAACTAATTTGTCTGTTTGCTTACTTGGGAAATGGAGTAAAACCAGGTTTAAAATAGCTTGGTATCTTTGACATATATATACACATACATACACACACAGAGACACACACACACACACACACACATATATATATATATATATATATATATATATATATATATATATATATATATATATATATATATATATATATACAGGGTGTTCGGGATAAATTTGACATATTTATAATTAATTATATTTTTCCGTAAGTTACATGTATTAACACACACTTCTCTTCATTTAAAAGTTTGGACCCTTCTTCATTCATATACAAGATGTCAGAAAGGATGGATAGCTGGAACCCACCTGAATCATGGAAGAGAATAACTTGTATCATGATGATTCGTGCCCGCCATCAAAATAAGGATATTACGACTGCTGCCCAATGCTCCCTGAATACAGTAAAAACAATCAGGCATGAACTAGAGACTTGCAATGGTGACTACGAGGATGTAGCAAGAAGAAAGATCCCTAGCAGACGATCTGATTGCGTTCGTACAGCAGAATTCCTCGCAAATCTGCAGTAACAGGTGTTGAAGAACCCTGGCATTGGAATTCGGGCTTTGTTCGTGGAGTTGCTAACTGTAGCCAAGCCCTGGATAACAAGGGTAGCCAATGGTAGGCCGTATGTATGGCAGCAGGATTCGGCCCCTTGCCACACCTCTGGGAAAAGTCAAAAATGGTTGTCTGAAAATTTCTACGACTTCACCAGTCCAAATGTTTGGCCTCCAAACTCCCCAGACCTTAACCCCATGGATTATTTTGTATGGGGCGCAGTTGAAAAAGACACCAATCGCACTTCCAGTAATACAAAAGCCCAGTTAATGGATAAAATTAAAACAGTTTTTGCGGCCCTTCCCAGGGAGACTGTAGCATCAGCTTGTTCGAGGTTCCGAAGCAGAATTGAAGCTGTGATCGATGCTAATGGTGGTTATTTTGAGTAAATCTTGTTGATAGTATTGTAATTAACTCTGCCTGTAATGTTTTTTTGTCAATTCATTAAATTTAATAGATACAAAGATTTTCTTTTTCCTTACGAAACTGTCAAATTTATCCCGAACACCCTGTATATATACATTTGCAAGCATGCAAACCGATCCGTGAACACACACAGGGATACAGCCAGTAATACTTCGAGGCATAGGGGTGACCATTCTATTCTCGTATTTCGGTTACGAAATCCAAGCATGCTTGGAGGGTTGTGGGCATTAAAAAAAAGGCCTGTTAAAGCCATTGAGATAGAGATAGATACCAAGAAATTGTCTATACTTGGTTTTAATGCTTACACACTGTGCTTGGAAAGAAGTCAATTGATTCCATGGGTAAGAGGCATTATGCCATGGAACAAGTGACGTGTTTGTAGCCGGTATAAATTGGAGGAACATGATGCTCCCAAGTCAGTGCAGGTGTGTCGGTATTAAATAGCTGCGAGAAGTGAACTGACGAAATTTGAAAGAAGCACTGTGATAGGAGTTATGTTGCAAGCCTCTCTGTTCGGCAAATTGTTGACAATATTGGGCCGTCCCAGGTCAACAATTAGTGGCACCATACTGAGATGGAAGCACAGGGAGTCAAGTGCAAATGCCACCCGCAGTGGACGACTCACCGAACGTGGCCGCAGAGTGCTACGAAGAATAATATGTAAAAACCTCCATTCATTGGTCAACACGTTGAATGCAAAGTTCGGACATTGACTACAACACGAATCTGCACAAAAAAAAAAAAAAAAAAAAAATCAGAACCGAAGCTCATAACATGGGTTTCCATGGTAGGACCATATTATGCAAGCCTGACATTACCCGAACCAACATGCAACGTCATTTTCAGTGGTGCAAAGAGTGTTTACAGGGGGACGTGGAAGCTTAGAAAGCTGTGTTATGGAGCGATAAATCGCCACACCGTCTACCGAGCAGATGGATGGGTGTGGTGAATGTCCCCTACCAGAGTGCGTAACCTCCTAGTATGAAATTTGGAGGCGTTATGATAATGTGGTCCTGTTGTCCTGGTTTTTCCTATGGCCTCTGTTTGTGGTGAATTTCGAGAGGCATCTGAACATTCTGGACAATGCAATGCTTCTTACTTTGTGGCGTTTCTACGGAACTGATATTGTCTCTTTCAGTAACAAGACAATGCACCGCAATATGCAAGGCTGTTGCTCTAACTGCGTGGGTTGTGGGCATGAACGTCACCATATTTGACTGGCCTCCACAGAACGCTGATCTCAACCCTATTGAACATTGAGATGAAACGGAGTGTCGAGTGAGGTCAAGGGACTTCCTCCCCATAAACAGTCCAGGACCTCATTACATGCTACAGGAAGCATAATCCAATTTCACAATGATCGCTATCGCACTTGTGGAAAGTATGCTCCGCAGGATTGTTGCAGTCATCGCAGCAAAAGATGTGGTTGTCATGCCATGGCTGTTTGTTTGTTCTTCCCACTATGATGTCCGTTGACTTCTTACCAAGCAGTGTATTTCATACTGTGTATATTGCGCGAAAGGCTTGTTAAACTGATAATGGCTATAAGCTGTAGAGGGGAGAGCACTTCAAATCCGCAATGACTAGGGGCATTTGAGTTGTATATAGTGACATGGAAACCAGATGGATGAGCTTACTTAACACCTTTTGTGCTTCCTTTCTCTCATGAGGGATCATCTCCTATAACAATTTTACAGGAATACTATTTTTCAACACATCTAGAAACACAAGATTTCGAGTTAATTGTCGCGAGTGTAATAAGATCATTACCCCGAGCAGAAACAAGCAAAATAAATAAAGTAATAATAAAATAAAACTTGTAGATATTTGATGATAATTGAATTCGTCTGTACTTTAGGGAGGGGGGGGGATTGTAATTCTCATCAGTGGAGAACCGATTGCGTTTTTTTAAAAATATTTTTTATTATTTATTTTAACAGTGTTAAAAATTTACCACCACATCTTCGTGTGAGTGTGTGTATAATGACCTAAAGCATATCTTTTAAAAACTGTTTAGATACAGTAAATTCTCCTGCAACATTAAAAAAAAAAAAAAAAAAAAAAAAAAAAAAAAAAAAAAAAAAAAACCGCTATCTCGTTACCTTTTGGTTGAAAGGCCAAGAACTATAGGTGTATATTTCGATAATTTCAGACATAATCAATGAGGAATTTGGAGCGGGATGGTTTTTTTTTTTTTTTTTTTTTTTTTTTTTTTTTTTTTTTTTTTTTTTAAATCATTAGCATGATTAAGACAATGAATTCAGTTCCTGGAGTACATTGGTGGCACTAGGCTGATCAATAAATGATTTTTATGTGCATCCATCAAATGATTGTACATTAGCACCGTAAGCGGTCAAAACCTGAACCACATTCTACAGATCAAACGTGGAACTCTTTCAAGCCACTTCAAGTTCAACTGTGCAGGATGGTTGTCTCACACAAAACCTGCAAGTAAATTGAAATATTAAAATTTTAATTTAATTAAAAATTAAGATGAAAATATTGACTCACTCAAATAAACCTCTGTAGAACCAAAGATCACACCAGACGTTTAATTTATATGCTAGTTTTTCTGGTAGCTGACAAGCATAAGTTACAGTGAAACCTATTCATCCAGTCAACACAATATCAGGTATCGATGACAAGCACATTGAAGAACTTTTTAGGTATTTAAATCAGTTGTAGTTCTTTTTTTTATTTTCGTCAAATTATAACATTATAATAACTAATATTTAATGAAAATCGGACAATGATAACACCCAAATGAAAGATCACAAGCTTTACTCACTTTCACTTCATGAGTCATTCATAACGGACACGTGAAGCTAACAACTTTACTACCTGGTTACACGCCCATCACAGTACCGCTATCTTACTTCGTTGAAGTCATTAAATCGTTGTGTACAATGTTACTGAAGCGACATCTAGCACCAGAATGAAAAGTAAACCGACTTTTTGGGCGCAGGAAGGAATGAAGGTAAGGAAATGTGAAAGTAAAATCGAACATTTACAAAAACTGGAGGAGAGCTAAAATCAGAACTAATATTAATATTGAGCTATTGAAACTGCCTCAAAATATGAAGGTTTTTTTTATAATTTTTTTTTTTTAGTAATTAGTTTTATGCACCGACCGAGAGTTCACTTACGAAAAATACATTGCTCTGACATTTAATTTCTTTAGTACTTTGCTCTCTTAAGGTTTCTGAAGAGAACCAACCAGTTCAAAACAGCTGCCAGGCCAGTGAAACCTTTATCAAATGCACTAATAAAAGACGAATATATGGACACTTGCAGAACGATACTGACTGGATGGGTTAAGCATAAATGCTTTTTATATTCCACTCCATCTGAAAAGGAAAGTTCTTTGGGTGGAGAATTCTGAAAGGGCAGTGAGATTAACTGTGTTCAGCTGAGCATAGAATTGATTTGGGTCTCTTGTATTTGCAGAAATCTGCTTCATTATAGTCTGAAACTTGCTTGATCAGTGGGTTCGGATGATTAATTGTCTTGATGAAGAACTTTTCAGCTAGGTCTTGAAGGAGGGATGTGATGTAGGGAACGTTGAATTCTCTGTAAATTTGGGAGTTTCTGATAAATCACGGGGCATCCAAACTCATTCCCAGACATTTGTTCTGTATTCTCTGCAGCTTTTGAATATTTGTGTTCGAGGTATGACTCCATGCAGGAGATGCTTAAGTGATGACCAGGCGTATTACCATCTTGTATATGAGTAGTTTGTTTTGAGTATCGAATTTACTTTTTCTGTTGATCATTAGGTAAAGCTGTGCTATTACTTTGGATGTCTTCGAATTTATGTGTTCTATATGATTTGTGAATTGTAGTTTATATCGAGAATTACGCCTAGATATTTGACTGTATTCTGCCATGGGATTTTAACTCATAGTAAATGTATATCTTCCTTGATTTGAGGCTTTTTTCTAGTGAACAGTATGGCTGAACTCTTCTGTGGGTTGGCTTGGATTCTCCAGTCCATCAACCATTTCTCTAGTGTGTGAATACTGTTTTGGAGTCTTTTGATAGCTAGTTTGGGGCTGAGAGATCTTGCTAATAATGCAGTCTTATCTGCATATAATGCAGTGATTGTTGACTTGGGTTTTGAGGGATATCAGCTATATAGATAGAAAACAGCAATGGGGCCAAGAGCGAGCCCTGTGGCACTCCCGCCAGAACCTTGCGTCTGGTTGACACAGTTTCATTTATTTTGACTTGCATATATCTATCTCTGAGGTAAGAGTGAATTATTTTAACTAGATTAGTAGGCATATTGAATGTGATGAGCTTGTAGAGAAGACCCTGATGCCACACCTTATCAAAAGCCTTTGCAGCATCTCAAAAGACTGCAGATGTATGAAGGTTCTGGTTGAAGCCTTCGGAGATGTATTCGATCAGCATATGGATCTGCTGAATGGTGGAGTGGTTTTTTCTAAATCCAAATTGCTCATTTGGGATTATACCTAGTTTATCCGTTTGTGATTGAACTCTTGTGAGGATTACTTTTCTGCGATCTTTCCAAGGTTAGACAGAAGAATGATAGGCCTGTAGCTTTCAGGGAGTTGGGTGTTTTTTCCAATCTTTTTGATTGGTGTGACATCTATCTTCCATGTTAAGGCGAAATACTTGAGTCTGAGGTTGGCATTAATTATGTTGGCTAGATGTACAATGGCTTTTTTGAGGATTAGTTTGACTATTTTGGTGGAATTGTTTGTAATTCCATCTAAACCTGGATCTTTATTGTTGTTCAGGTGAGTTATAATATTTATAACTTCTGTTGGAGAAGTGGGTGTGAGAGGTTCAAGGTCATCGTTTTGATGTGTTATGGCCTGCCAGACTCGGCGGTAAATCTTGTAGATGAGATTAATATTCAAATTTTCATAAGAGGGGTTGCATTGAGTTTCTAAGCTGTCTGCCAGAGCCTCTGCCTTTTTCTTGTCAGTATGGGCTATTCCCTTCGTGGTCTGAATTGGGGGTAAAAGTTGCCTTTTAGTGCAGAAAGTTCTCAGAAACTTCCAAATGGAGTTATCTTCTGGGTTTAATTTCGTTAGCTTAGATTCCCATTCTTGATTTCGATGTTTTTGGAGAGCTTCTCGGACTTGTCTGTTTAATTTATTCAAATTTGTTTTATCTTAAGGAGCTCTTGTGTTATGATACCTCTTTCTGGTTTTGTTTTTCAATCTGAATAAATCCATGATTTCCTCTGGGATCCGACCACTTGGGTGAAAGACTGTAGTTTGGGTAATTGACTTTATTGCATTTTTGATTTGACTGGTAAGGTTGTTTGCAGCCAATTCTATCTCCTCTTTAGTGTGAATAGCAGGGACTGGGCCAATGTGATCAGGTAGGATTCTGGAGAGTTTGTCCCAAGATATGAAAGAGTGGGGAAGGGAGAATTGTTCTTGTGTACCGAGTACCGAGCAAAATAGGGTTGTGATCGGACGAAAGTTCATTTATTGTTTCCAGCTGATATTGGTATCTGATGTTTTTGAGGATGACTATGTCAAGTATATCTGAACTTCCAGCTGAGCTGTGATGGGTGGGCTCCGTGGGTCCAGTTACAACAACAGAATGTTGCATTGAGTAATGGTTTAGAGTTCAACGTTTGTCGTTGATTGTGGAGCTATGTCAGGCTGTATGTTTGGCGTTAAAGTCACCAGCCATGATGATGGAGTCTGTGAAGCCGAGAATGGTGTCCAAGTCAGATACAAGTAATGGAATGCTGGGTGAATTATATACAGCATAGATTTTGATGCTGCCAGAATTGTTGATATGAACTTCAACGCCTGTTATCTCTGGGTTCTTGGTTTGTGGAATGGTCAGAAGATTGTGGCTTTGGTAGTTTTTAATATATATGGCTGTCTCTCCTCTGCTGCTGGTGAGTCTATCTGTTTTTGTACATAATATAGTTCCGTAATTTGGTGTTATTAGCTGGCCTGAGATGTGCTTCATTTACCAGTATTATGTCAGGATTGTTTCTGTGAGTGAACTTTTGTAGTTCTAGGATTTTGTTATTCAGTCCATTGGCGTTCCATGCAGTGATCATGAGAGAGTTGGGATGGAATTTTCTTTTATTCATTATTGAGGGCTGTCAGAATTGAGTGGGTACCTTGTAGGAATCTTTTCGTGGAGGATGGCAAAGGATTTGTCATACTGAATTCTTGTAACATGATAGCTAGTGAAGCAGTTAGTATTGATGCTAGATTTGAGCTTATTTAATCATGATATGGAGCAGCCTTTGATCGTGCTGCCTCTACATAAGTTTTGGACATTTGTTTCTTTTCTTGAGTTGTCAAGCTGGAGATAATTTGGACCGGGGTGCTACTTGGACGGCTGTCTTGAGCATCGCTGAAATGTTAGAAGAGTAGTTTTTGCTGATCCTCAGTTATTTGGGTGTGTAATGCATCCCTTGTAGTTGGCAGGGTGAGGTCCTCCACAGTTGGCGCATTTAGCTGGTGTGGATCTTGGCTTTGTGCACATGACGGTCTGGTGGCCCTCGCCGCATTTTAAATACCTGTAATTTGCCTTGCAAAGTTTTTGGGCATGGCCCAATCTTTGGCACTTATGGCACTGCCCAGCTGACGACTTTTTCCTTAGTGGTTCAGTAGAAATTTTGAGGCCACAGATCGTTGTCAGTTCATATATCTCTTTCTGTGCCTTATCAATTTCTACGAGTACCAGTAGTATTGGCCGTTTATCTGCCCTGAGCATCCTGCTCACTTTCACTGGTGTTAGGCTCCAACTCATAAGGTCAGCAGTGATGATCTTCATAGGTGACACCTTCGGTTACCCCACAAAGTACTACTTTGAGATTCGTTTCATTGGGTAAAGCAAACATGTGATATGGAAGACTTTTGTTATTCATTAATCTTGTCAGCTGTCTGTAGTCAGTGACTGAGGCTGGCTGGATTTTGACTCCATCTTGGTTTTTAGCCTAGGAATATGAGATTTTATGTTCCCTAAGGGCTGATGTGACAGTGGTCCATTTGTCCTTGTCCCTTAGTATAACAGGTGGAACCTTTTCGGTGTTCCTCGGGACATCTGATGTTGTATGTCTTCATCCATCTGTCCTTCTATAGTTCTTCTTTTGTTAGAGTGCTCTCCCTGAGAGTTGTTTTGACAGGGGGATTTTGATGACAGAGCAGCAATGAGTTCATCTTGTGAAATCTCATTCTCCTCCTCTCCATCCTGATCATTAGAGTGAATGTATTGTTTTATTAAACCTGGCCAGTCAGATTCTAGCTTGACTATTATGAGTTTCAGTACCTCTAGGGACTGCTCCTTATTAAGGATCTGGATCTGTTCTTTGATGTTTTCCATGTCAAAGTGGCGATTTCCTGCCAGCAGAAATTGGTTAATAGCAGTATGAATAATCCTGCAGGGCTAGGGGTCTACCAGCATAGTATCCTGTAGACCTAGATGGACTACTAGCGGTATGTAATCCTGCAGGGCTTGAAGCCTGCCAGCAAGTGTTCTGTAGACTGAGTTGGTCTTGTTGCAACCTACTAATTGGGGAAAAGGAGTATCAATATCTCACTTGGCCACAGTTTAGAAACCTACCTCCCTATAAAACCTTAAATCCACCACTGGTCCTCATTGCGGGTGGGGCCTGCCGGCCATTTGACCTGTTGCACGTTTCATGCAGAGGGGGAGAAAGTAGGAATCACACTGTGTTAGCACCAGTGCAATGTGAGATTACTGAGAAACCTTGTATGCAATGTAATCAGGCTCAGTCTAAAATAACACGTCCGTTCTCATCAAAATCGCGGTCAATCCATTATTCATTTTTTTTATCATGGACACTTGGGCAGAGCTCATGTCTTAAGTAGTGCAAGCTAAGACAACTCCGATGCCTAGAATTGTATTCTCGTAAACTGTCTGGTCAATTTTATGAAATTTTGATAATTTCTATGCAATAAATAAAAATCACCAAAATAAAGCCGTATGGCTTTTCCCCACTCTCCATTTTAGTAATGAAGGTATATTTACAGTAGCTTTCAGAGTGCGAGTGCATATTTTTGGAATAGTAGTTATGAAATTTTCTGCAGTCAGTGTTTTCAATGCTGAGGTTGTAACTGTTCTGCGATATATGATCACCTGTTTAATTTTTACAGGTATAATTTTTGTTTTTAATTTGGTTCTTTAGTTAGTCGATTGTTGCCATAGGTAGTAGCAGCTATTTTTTAATTTTTTTTTACAAGAAACTCAGGGTTTTAATTACTTCCATAACTCAAAAATTGACCATAATACACGATTTTAATGATTAGCAACACTAGATGTTATAATTTCATTTAAAAAATGCACTGTTCTCTCATTTTACTTTAATTACTCTATTCTTTTCATTTCAAATATCAATTGTGCATACGTTTTCATCTGAATTTTGCAATGTTATTTTGTTAAATATAGATTCTGTTAAATAAACGCCTCCGTAACGCAATTGGAAGAACGACAGTACATTGCGCCCTTCGATTGGAATAGGCCTAAGTTCGATTCTCGTCGCGGCGGGAGGAATCTTTATCTGGACTATTTCAATCGAAGGTGAGTTACTCGATCTCATACCGGGGTAGCAGGGTTTTTTCTCCCAGAAACTCGGGTTTTTCGTCCCGCATACAGGCAAATCGGCCCTTCAGAACACACGCAATTTACAGACAAAAATACTAGTTGTGGTGGATGGCGTTGATGGAGATGATTCGTAGTAAAGGTTGGGTGTAGTGGTTGAGACAGTTGTAGATATCCTCCCGCGATGAGTCTTCGGACTCCTTGGAGGTATCAGGAATAATAATAATAATAATAACAGATGTCAAGCGCTCATTCCACACTCCCGTCACAAACTTTAGAGGAATTTTTGCAATTCAAAATTAACGAAAAGTTCCTAATAAACGTAGGTTAAGAGGTCTCGCATTTCCGAGATTCGCCGAATGCCATTATGCAATACAATTAGAAGCAGTTTATTGAATTACTTGATTGTACACAACCAGAATCACATGCAAGATATGCCCGAAGTTGCGTTTAATATAATAGATCACACTGAACAAGTATCATTTGCAGTTTGTTTCAGTGTTTCTAAGTCATACGTGGATGCTTTGCAATGAAGGGTAAGTTCATGTTGCCTCAATTAGCTGATGTTTACTTTTATTATGCACGCGCTAATTGAAAGGTGCAATTGAAGTACGTCGACTTTATACAGAGGTCTTCCTTGGTGTCGAATTCCATGCTCTCAAACAGTATTTCCAGCGGGTTCAAGATTTTTACCAGACGATCATCAACATCGACTGGTGTTTTGCCAGTGGTTTCTACAATCACGTATACGGGGGTCAAAGATCTCTCGTGTGCATTTCAAAGCCGAGGTGATGTTCACCAGAGATGGCATTTTCAACAATAACATGTGGGCCAATAAAAATCAACGTACGATATTCAGTTAAGACATCAGAATTTCTTCATTAATGTAGGGACAGGTAGCTTGAGAAACAGGTTAATATGGCCATGTGTCTCGCCAAACAGGCTTACAGGACTTTTGGAAAACATGGTAGAAAATATCTTTCCTAATGTGCTCCATAAAATTTCTTAACGTGGAGGAGAAACGTGGTTCATGCATAAGGAGCTCAACACTTCATAAGATCCAGGGTAACTTCATTAAAAGGTTCCCAAAAGACGGATCGGTGGACCAATCATATGACCTCCCAAAGATTTCATCATGTGGTGAGCAAAAAAATGATTGTACAAAGAACTTTAATGAACTCATGGTAGGGATTTGACAGAAGAAATAGTCGAATTAGACTATTTCTTCTGTCAAAGTAATCATTATACCAATGTGTACAATTCAGGTGGAGATAATGCAGTAAGTAATGTGACACGAGAATAGCAGATAGTGTAGAGAACATTAAGAAATCTCATGTGACTAAACCCATGGTGCTGAAAGAGATATTAGCTTGTGTGCTATGGGAAAGTGCAAGAGAAATGGCACTTTCCTTAAACAGACTGTGTATCTCACAACTGGCCTAGTGTGAAGGAATTTTTTAGAGGGTAAAACAGTCCATCGCAAAAAAAGGAAGCTCCAACTCCTGAAGTTTTAAATTACAAAATTACTGTCAGGAGTAGTGGTTAGAAATGTTAACTCTACAGTAAACATCATGGCTTTGTGAAAGGAAGGTCTTGTCGTAGTAATTTACTGGAGATTGCAAAAGCATCTGACAGGATACTATATGGGACCTTATTATATAAGTTGCAGCAAAATGGTATAGATACAAAGCTCGCGACTTGGCTGACAGAAATCAGATTATATGGTAATGAACAATCAAATAGGTGATCATTGATGTCAGGCTCTGTATTAGGGCCACTACTAATCTTGCACATCGCTTGCACATCAGTGATGATGTAATGATGATATCTAATTGATTGCCAATGATCCTCCTGTATATAAATAAATGGCCTGCTCTCTCACAGACTTACAAACCATGTAGTACCCAATTGTTAGAACCCTTAAGATCCACAATGACCAATGTCCTGAACTGTATCTCCTATCTATATATTTTATTGAGGCAAGACAACTTTGTAGATTTCAATGCCACCAAAACTCAGTCCTATCTGATATGCTCTTGTGGGAAACCACAAGAGTTCATATCCTTTTCCATAACCTTCAATAATAACCTAATATCCAAATGCAATCAGATTACCCTTCTTGGACTGATCAACATCTCCAACCTTTCCTGGCACAAACACATTTCAACCATAGTTTCTGTAGCCACCAAACACTATTTTCCCACTGAAGACACTTTACACCTGCTAACTACAAACAAATTTTAAATCTGCCTATCTATGGAATATTGCTCATATATATTTGAGGTGGTCAGTGGCGCACCCAGAGGGGGGCAACGTTTCCCCCCCAAAGAAAAGGAAAAAACACTAAAAAAATTTCCAAAAATCTTTTCCTAATTAAAATTCATTTTTTTTTATTTATGTTGTGTGCTACTTATGAATTAGCGATTATTGTAGATGCTCAGTTATAGGTCGTATGCGATGTGTAATGTGTATTCGCAAAACTACTCAACTCGCCCCCCCCCAAAGGTTAAATCCTGAGCACTCAGCCCCCTCCAAGATTAAATCCTGAGTGCGCCACTGGAGGTGGCTCACCAAATTCTTCTCTAAGATTTCTCTAGATGCTATCCAAAAGAGGGTAATCCATTTAATCAATACATATTCAATTTCCCTAATGACTGCTCTACAGGTGATTTCATGGACAATGCTCTGATGAACTGGCCACTATTATTCCTCCAAAATCATAACAGCTGCTGCTAATAAATACCTATTTACAGTCTGGCTTGAAACTTGCCAAACCAACTTCACTGCTTCTTTTTTACTCCATTTACTTCTGTTCTGTGGAATAGCCTCCTCCACTTTGCCTTCCTCAAAGAATACAACCTTCAGCTGTTTTTTTTTTTTTTTTTTTAATAAAAAAAAAGCAAACTGATTTTCACTTCCTTTCTTACCCTTTTGCCCACGCATACAGTACTGATATGCTATATATTGCAACCTTTCATGTGTCGGTCCAATATAAGTACAGTATATATATATATATATTAAATAAAAAAAAAAGTAAACTATTGTGTACAGATATAGTTGCCTGCATTCCTTTGGGATGTGGAAGTTGTGGCAGAGAGGATTCAGAGGCAAGTGATCAAAATGACTGCTTTAGTGTTTCATATGCATATCTGTTTAGGTTTCAAAGTTAATAAATGGATTTTATAAAGTAAATGCTAAAGAAATTTTCCAAAATGAGTGGTGGATGGGAGAGAACAAGGGTGATGTCATCCCTGGAGGCTGTGCAAGAGTCGGATTAGGAAGAACTAATTTTTTTTGCTTGGAGAGAATGGTAAATGGAGTGGCTTACCAGAGGCAGTTGTGAGTACATTTGTCATGAAACGACTAAGAAAAATGATATTTGTGTCACTAATGGTCAGTGTGGAGTTCTAGTAGTCTTTTTTGGACTCCGTGGAGATGCCTATGTAATAATAATTTGTACCTTTTCTGAGAACATGTGTAGTGCTAACTTCAAGCTATCCAGTGATTGATACAATCCAAATGGTATGAATTTTGTCATATGTCAACAGGTCAGGTTTTCTTAAATCAATTCCATTAGATTAGAAAAGAATTAATTTAACTGCCTCTGAACAGTGTTAAGTCCTGAAATTTGGCTAGGAGTGTAAGAGTTAATCAAAAGTACACTCTGCAAGGGACCTCCCCATCAGTATTAGTTTTGTGTAAAAACTAATACATCGAGTTCATATCTATGTCTTAGAAAATGGAAATGAGCAAATTATTTATTTAGATAAGAAAATATAGTGAGAATCATTATATAAAAAAACCCTCAAAACATTAAATAAAATAACCTTATACAAATATATAAAAGATTCGTATAACAAAATAAATGTTTATTGAAACACACACGCACATGTAATGATTCAGTTTCACATAAATGAATATCTGGACTCATACTGAAGAGGAGTTATAAAACAAGCCTTATATATTTTAGAGCACATATAATGCAAAGTAAGTCAAGATAGTCTTGTGGTTTCTATGAAGAAAACAAATGCATGATCTCAACCTTTCAGTAACTTTCATTCACTAAGAGAAAACATCAGAATGCATTCTAAATCTTTCTCTCAACTGTCATACTTTAAAAAAAATATTTTTAAATGTAAATCCCATCTGCACATATATTAGTACTGAAAAGGGGTTATAGGTTAGATTTATCAAAGACTGCTATAAAGACTAAAAATTAAACTTCAAGCCACTTTAGGCATCTGAACAGCAGAGTGGTAGTGGTCTTACACCAGACACTGAAATTCATCTGCTACCTCTAAAAACATTCGCAGATATCCATGCTGCATGGGATTCATGTCGGTTGGTCAGTGAGCATAAGAACATGATTTATTTTGCAAACAATTAGCACAACAGAATAGTTGTCCCCGGAAAGCCAATAAAACTTAAAAATCACAAGCAACAACCTAATATAAAGCAAGTAGAAGGGGACTTTCTATATTAACACTTTTTTCACATAGTAAAATGCACATACATTCAGTTTATTCTGAGAGTAGAACATCTATCTTATTCAAAACTATTTTCATCATATTTTAGGTTCCTTCCTGAAGCAACCTGAAATATTCCACTTGAAAGAGTTGCTATTCTATTATTCCATGAGTTCAGTCAATACTATTGTCCAAGCTTAAATTTTACTTCACAGCTGCTATGATTCAATATAAGCTTTCACCAATTACACAAAAATGACAACTATAGGATCCCGTAATTAAAGAGGATTAAGTAATTGTTCATTTAATGAGACATCTATATGAAAGCCAGTAAATGGTCATAACGATCCACCTCTATCTCTCTCTACCTGTTTATATTGTCTCCTTTCAAATCAGCTTAGGAATTCATATCACATAAGTATATCACTCTGTAACCTAAGATAGTAAACAGGTAGGAAACTGCCATTTTTCATTGAAGTGAACTTCTCATTTCAAGTAAATATTTCTTTTTATTAAATATGATTTCTCCTGTTTTTTGGTAAGAGAATATTGTTAGGCAAAAAACAAATAAAAATCAGTTAACTATGTTTGCACGAACATAGTTAACTGCATCATTACCATATTTTTCCAAGGAATTTCCACTTGTGTTAACCTAAAAGCAAAGCTATCAATTTATTTACGATAAAAAAAATATGCAGCTACAATATTCACAATACTTCAGTATATATTAATTTTCAAGTTATGAAAGTCTGTTTCTGTTTATCTTCATTCTAAAAAAAAGTAAATATATATATATATATACTGATAAATTTAATATCTTTACAGTATTAAATTTGCTTCCTTTCAGCCTTTTTAATATACAGTTGTTGGAAGTTTTTCCACTTGATTATACTATAAATTAAAGATATGAAGAAATTATATACTTGGTTTAATCCTTTATCCAAGTGTAGGCAAACAAGTTTGGGCCTAAACTATTTTCAGGACTGAGGCAACTCGTAGATAGACGCTTATGACCTCACATCACTTGCCTTAGTATCCCATAATGCAAAGCACATATCCATAAGGAGATGTATATGTATAATGCTATGCATTATGGGAAGGGTCACTACCCAAACCGGTTTCGAACTTTATTGAAATCTTGTCAGTTGGAGCCAGACTCAGATACCAAGGTTGGAGTAATGTAGAAATCATATTTTCATATATGAGTTGCGAAAAGGTATCACACCTTATTACAATACTCTGGATTACAGACAGTTGTTGGAAGTTTTTTCACTTAGTTATACTATAAATTAAAGATACCAAGAAATTATATATTTGGTTTAATCCTTTATCCCAGTGTAGGCACACAAGTTTGTGCCTAAACTATTTTCAGGACTAAAATAGTTAATATCTTTAATATAAATTAAAGATATGAAGAAATTATATACTTGGTTTAATCCTTTATCCAAGTGTAGGCAAACAAGTTTGAGCCTAAACTATTTTCAGGACTGAGGCAACTTGTATATAGAAGCTTATGACTTCACATCACTTGCTTTCGTATACCATAATGCAAAGCACATCTCCTCATGGCAATGTTGCCTCTAATTTTTTGCTGCGAGTGCGTCCAGAAATTTACGTGTGTGCAAAATTTGCCTTCTTTTGAAAAGTATATACGCACCCATACGAGTCACCATACTGATCATTTAAGCAAAAAAGTTAAAAGATTTTAGTCCACTCTTTACCTTTTGGTGTCAATGGGACATCAGCCAGGTCACCCCAACTCCCCATCGTGTTCCCACATACAGCAGTAGCCTCCCCAGTCAACAGTCGGAAATCACGATTCACAAGCCTTGGGCAGGACTCGATCCGGGGACTTCACGCATTATTTTAAAATTTCTTTTAAAAATTAGAGAATTTTGAAATGCTACAATATTTTTAATTGTACTCTAATTTAAGTTTTTAAAAGTGTTTAATTATTTTTTATTAAAATTATGAAACGATTGTTTTAATTCGTCATGATCTTGAACTAATTTGATCAGCATTTTGTTTACATCTCAGGCCTGTCTCGTGGAAAATTCCGTTTGGAATGATGCCTGAGATGTAAACAAACCGCGCGCCATTCTATATGCCGAGTTACCGTATTTTTTAAAGAATTTATAGGTTAATGTTTAGGTGGAACTTCGTTAATTAATAAATTTTAATTTCATCTTGAAAATTTAGTGTGCGCATATTTTTTGCTTTATGTGCTAGTTGTAAAATGTGTGCGCGCATACACATCTTAAAGGGAACATTGTCTTACGGGTATGTATAATGCTATGCATTATGGGAAGGGTCACAACCCAGACCAGTTTCGACCTTTATTGAGGTCTCGTCCGTGGGAGCCAGACCCAGAGGTAATACCGAGAATGTAGTCAAGTAAAGTAATATAAATCAAGTATATAATTTCTTGGTATCTTTAATTTATAGCATAACCAAGTGGAAAAATGTCCAACAATTATCCCTAATCCAGAGTATTTTAATAATAAGTTGTGACACCTTTTGGCAACTCGCATATGAAAATATGACTTATACATTGCCTTGGTAATACCTCTGGGTCTGGCTCCTACTGATGAGACCTCAATAAAGGTCGACACTGGTCTGGGTAGTGACCCTTCTCATACTGCATAGCATTATACATACCCATAAAAATATGTGCTTTGCATTATGGGATACTAAGGCAAATAATGTGAAGTTATAAGCTTCTATTACACGAGTTGCCCCAGTCCTGAAAATAGTTCAGGCACAAACTTGTTTGCCTAAACTTCGATAAAGGATTAAACCAAGTACAGTGGAACCTCGGTTGTCGAATGCCTCTTACCTCAAACAAATTGGTTCCCGAACATATTTTCCAAACCAAAAAGGCACCAATTTCCGAACAGGCAAACCAGCAACGTGATTCCTGGGCTGAGGTGTAGGTTGGGAGAGCTTCACTTATGCCACAGCCTCCTCTCCATCCAGACACCTGCTCGAATTTTCAGTGCCTTTTCTTTATGGTTTGCTGGTTTTTTTTTTTTTATAAATTATTAAATAAGCCATCATGGGACCGAAGAAGGATAGTGATAGCAGAAGTGAAAAGAGAAATTATCAAACATGAAAATGGCGTCCGTGTCTCGGATCTTGCTGTGCAGTTCAGTATGGCGATATCAATGATCTGTACAATATTCAGAAATAAAGAGATGATCAAGGGAATTGATGTTGCAAAAGGAGTTAAAAGTTCTTACTAAACAAAGATTTCAGATGATTGAAGAAGTGGAAAAATTGTTGCTGATTTGGATAAACGGGAAACAGTAGCTTGGGTAACTAGGCAATTTTTTTATTCAGTGGATCCATGAGGTCTTTGTCCCAATGTGAGAAAATACCTTCAAGATAAAAATTTTCCATTAAAATGCCTTCTTGTAATGGACAATGCTTCTGCTCACCCTCCAGACTTGGAGGACGAGTTTGATTTTATCACAGTGAAGTTCCTATCCCATAACTACTCCTCCTCTAATCCAGCCCATGGACCAGCAGGTCATTTCAAACTTTAAGAAACTCGACACCAAAGCACTGTTTCAAAGGTGTTTTGAAGTGACCTCTGACACAGAATTAACACTCAGAATTCTGGAAAAAGCACTTCAGTATCCTCCATTACTTAATATTCTTGACAAAGCCCGGGTGCAAGTGACTTACAGGACCATAAACTCGGCCTGGAGGAAATTGTGGACAGACTATGTAGCAGACAGAGACATTCAGGGCTTTGAGGCTGAGTATGTTGCTGTTGTGTCTCTGGGCAAAAGCATTTGCTTGGAAGTTGGCAATGATGATGTGGAAGACCACAGGAATGAGCTCACCACAAAGGAACTGGAACACCTTCAGAAGGAGCAGCAAAAGAGCAGAAATGTCTCCAGAGACAGAGGAAGGATTCCTAGTTCTTTGATCAAAGAAATGTGTGAGAAATGGGGTGAGGTGCAAAGTTTTGCAGAAAGAGATCATCCTTTTTTGTCTATATATTATCTATTTATTTATTGTTTCTTCTTTTTATGTAATATTTTATGCATTTTCATTATTTTTGTATACGATTTTATGCAAGTACTGTTGTCAAGGTTTAAATAAGCAATCATCCCTGGTTCACGAACGGATTATTCCATTTTACACTAATTCTTATGGGAAAATGGTTTCAGTTTTCAAACAAATCGGTTTTCAAACAGCCTTTAGGAACGAATTATGTTCAACAACCAAGGTTCCACTGTATATAATTTCTTGGTATCTTTATTTTAATAGTGTTTGAGCCATAAGGTGCCCTGTGGAAATAGCATTTGTATCCATAGCATTAACCTGCCTGAAGAAAGACCATTATAGAGGATTCTGGTTGCCAAGTACAGGAAGTTTTTCTAAGCAATCTTCAGCTGGTTCCCAAGTTGGTCAATCACTGACATGGTCAAGCAGGATTTTTCCTTCCCAGTGATTTGGGTTTTAACCCCACATCTCAAAAATGTAATACTAACATTAAACACTATTATAGACAATAAGGTGCTCGGGCCACAAGATGGCAGCAGGGACATTTAGCTTCCCTCTTTCCCTCAGAAAAGCCTCGATTTATTGTTAGCCTGAGCTCTCTATCAGTGAAGGTGTGAAGGATGGAGTTTGGCTGCCCACCTGTTTTTAGAAAAATGGGTTTCAAAAAAAGTTAGGGCTAAAAGAGCTGTCTAATGCCTTTAGGAAATAAGTGTTGGATTTTTTATTTAGTGTGAATCACTCAAATTATTGCAATAGAATTTAACGTGTCCAGAAACACTTTCCGTGTGAAGTATATTTCATGACGAAGTAACTATGCTCCACGTGAATGCATTATTATTATTATTATTTCGGGCAACTCTAAGGAGTCGACAGACTCATCGAGGGAGGCCCTAACATCATGTCAAGAACAACTATTCGACATTCACACAGTATCTATCATACCTCACCTTGAATTCATTCACGGTCATAGTACCCATAACAGACTCTGGCAGCTTATTCCACTCATTCACCACTCTCCAAGTAAAAAACCTAACTCTAACACCCATGCTAACCACATTCTTGCCCAGCTTCCATGTAGTCCTCCCATCACCAGTCCTATTCTCAAAAATATCTTCTGGATTAATCTTATAGAAACCCTTCAGTAATTTGAATGTCTCAATCATATCACCCCTTTTTCACCTATCAACCAATTTTTGCAACCCACAAATCTTCAACCTATTCTCATAAAGTTCATTCCACAGACCTGCTATCATCTTGGTCACTTGTCTCTGGATCCTCTCCACCTCCTCCTCATCAAGAAGAAACCCTGACATCCATATCTGGGCACAGAAGTGGGTCTTATCTAGATGGGGTCTTATCAAGGCTCGATACAGAGGAATAACTTGTTTGTTATAGTATTTTTCAGAAGCCAAGTGATTTGATGAGTTGATTTAGCCACTTTTGCGATGTGCCCCGTAAACTTCAACTCCCTATTCACCAACACTCCCAAATCCCTGGCCTCATCAATCTCCTGGAGTATGATTCCACCAATGTGATATACTGCTGCTAATCTTTTCACCCCAAAATGCATAACCTTACACGTTGCCTACTTAAATTGACATCCATTTTCCTTAGCCCAGTCCTCCAAACTATCCAAATCATCCTGTAAAATTTTGACATTCTGTGCACTCACAATTGCTCTACCCAACTTTGCATCATCAGCAAACAAGTGAACACTTCCTCTCAGATTCTTTCCTACATCGTTAATAAACAAATTAAACAGTAGCGGTCCAAGAACAGAACCCTGCGGCACACTAGTCACAAGCTGTCTTTTGGACTCGACTCCTGAAAAAACCACTCTGGTATCTCTCCATCTCACCAACCCTATATCCATCCCCATCTGCTCCAGTTTACTGATTAGAGTTCCATGTGGTATCCTATCAAAGGCCTTGGCAAGGTCCAGTAGAATCACTGTAAACCCATTACCCTTATCCAGTTCAGCCATCACTGTTATAAAACGTGAGCAAGTTACTGAGGCATGATCTACCCTTCACAAAACCATGTTGTCCCCCACACAGTAACCCATTTTCATCTATCCCAATCCTGTATTCTTTTTTGACTAATTTCTCCAAGACCTTCACAGATTCCTGACATGCTAATAGGTCAGTAATTTACAATAGCAGTCTTGGAACCTCCTTTATGCAGTGGAACAATTTTCCCCTCTTTCCATCCCCTGAGGACTAACCCAGACCAGACTCAAATTAGACAAAATGGTCAAGGGTACTGACAATTCTTTAGCCGCTTCACGTAAGACATGAGCTGGTATACCATCCAATCCCACAGATGTATTGACATTGAGGTTTTGCAATAGACTACTCACCTCCACTTCATTCACCACTATTCCCGTATAATCTATTGGTTCATTCATTTCTGCAATGTCACCACCTGGATGATACATTCTTGCAAAGTGCTCGCTCAGTAATTCAACTGATTCGGTTACCTCCCTACCATCGGCATTCTTTAAAATCATTCTGCCATATACATTTTTTCTTTTACTTGCAACATATCGAAAAAACTGTTTGGGATTCTCTTTAGCCTGCATGGCCAATGTTCTTTCGTAATCGTTTGCTTTTCCTACCACACTCGTTACCCTTCTTGCCTGCTGGTCACCTTTCTCCTTAAATTCCCTCCATAGTTGTTTTTTTTTTTTGCAGCTCAAGCTTAATGGTGTTATTCATCCATTTAACCCCTACTTGATTTATTATTTGGACTCTAGGTATACAGTCAGCCATTGCTTCATAAACACTTCTTAACCACCTCCCATGCACTATCAACTTCTAGCCCTTGCAGTTGTACATGCCATGGCACTGAACCAATCAAACTCCTATGCTTGTCATACTTACCAACCCAATAATTCCACATGTACCCTGTCTTAATTGTAAATTCCACACCTTTAGCCACCTCCCAAGTCAAGACCCTATGATCACTCAATACCAATTGGTGGCAACGTGGTCATATTCATTACAGCCAAATTCTCAGATGCAATTACTAGGTCAAGCACTCTCTGACTCTAGTATTTTCCATTACATGCTGTTGCAGATAGTTATCCCTTAATAACCGCATAAAATCCAATTCCTTCCTCCCATGTGTCCTCTCCTCCTTCCAATCAATGTTACCATAGTTGAAATCTCCCATAATAATTACCCTCCTTCCACTCATTTCTTCTATTTGCTTATGCATACTATCCTCACCATCTATTCCATCACCTGGTCTATAGCAGCACCCAACTGTATATTTTGTTCTGCTAGTTTCAATCTCACACCAAATAGCCTCAAATTTGCTCTTTTCTCTATCCTGCAGTTCCACTTCTATTCTCCCTAGCTGTAGCTCATCAGCTATCATCAATAACACTCCTCCCCCATTTTATTCTCCCTGTCACATGAAATAAAAGTATAATAATTATAAAATAGAACTCATGCAAAACACTCATTTTTATTTACATTTATTCCCCCACCCAAGTTCACTAGCCCAATATCTTCAGTTATTATATAAAAAATATATTCTACACACATATACATGTATATATATATATATATATTTTTTTTTTTTCCCCTTTGCAAAACTTCTTTCAACAGTAAAATTCAAAAGTTATTTAAAAAAACTACAAAAGTGATTCAAAAATGTTTTTATTTCTATTACACCTTTTACACAAAGGATCATGATACTATGACACCAAACTAAATTATGCTTAATCTCCAGTTTATTCAATTAGACTATCATACAGATGAATTAAGGTCAGGTCTAGTGTCACTTCAGTGTCCTCCATGACTATAGTTTGTTACTTGATTTCTTTAACCAATAGGCACACTTATTCCTGATGGTCCTCTTTCTAAAATAGTGGAAAGTTTACATTATATATAGGACAGAAAGAAAAAGAAAGGACAGTGCTAAGGAAATACTTCATTAGAAAGCAAAGAGTAGCAGGAATGCCATCATTAAACAAAAAAGGCCCATTGCTTCAGAAAGGGCAAAACCTAAAATGGCATAAGAAAAGAGTTGCTGTTTTAGTGATGGATTTCTGGCATAACCAATGATGAGACTGCCAAATACACTTCCTATACCAGCTCCTGCAAACAAAGAAAATAAATATATTGTGAATTTTGATATAATATACATCTAATCAAGTAAACAAAACAATAATTCTTTATATTTCTTATGACAATCTCATCCACAAAATGTAAACCTGTGATGGGACTAGGAAAAAACTCTAATTGTCATGATTTGTACAACTGCTTTGTGTTATATGGTCATTTTAAACTTATGAAGATAAAACTCAGTTATCTTCTAAAGAAATGATAAGATTTACAGTACTAATTTTGCATACCTTTTCTTTGTGTTCAATGTGAAATACTCAAATTGGCACAGAAATACTAACGATAGTGTAAAAATGTAAGTTATTCTTATACAGGATGCTGATAAGACCAGTCCTCACTTATGGTTCACTCATCTGGAGTCATATGGATTTAGCCATCAAAGTAGATGATCCAGAACAAATGCTTACAAATAGCATCCAACATACCACGGTTCCTAAGAGATATACAGCTTCAAGAAGCCAATATCCCTGAGATCCAAACTGTTTGCAAATACTTCCATGTACCTGAACATGGAGGTATTTGCAAACTGTTAATCCATCAATGTTATGTTCCCAAAAACTGCAACAAGCAGGAAATTTTTTTTTCCCCTTTAAGCATGGGATTAGAATATCTACTGTGTATTATAAGAATATGCAAAAGAATTGGCAGTACTTCTGACTAGACTGTTTATCCTAAGTTCCCAGATAGAGTACTAAGGAGGGGGGGGGAGTGAAACAAGGGCAAAATCCATTGCATTAAGGATGCTCAAACACAGGTAGCAAATTGCAGACCAATCAGAATTTCAGGAGTAGGTGAATAAGAATGATACTGTATGGGGCACAGCATACTGAGCTTTGTGAAGGGCAGGTCATGCCTTAGTAATTCACTCACTGTTTATAACTGTGATGGTGAGTTGGATAAAGGATAAGCATCATCACCACCATGACCAAATTCCTGACATGTACCTTCAAGAGGTGTACAGAATATGACAGTACTACATGAAAAATTTACACAATTACTAACTTCCTATCTACAATTTTCCTCCAAATCAGTCTGTTACTTGTCAAGACTCTACATTATCAGATCTTATATTTTTATCTTCTAAGGCACTTTTTACTGCATCAATCCGCCTATATCTTGGTCTTCCACTCTGTCTTTTTCCTGCTAACCTGGAAGAGAACACTTGTTTTGCTAATCTTTCCTCGCCCATTCTGTTTAAGTGACCATATCACCAGGAATGCATTAGCTCTGCTAATGCATTCCTGGATGCCGACAATGTCAAGTCCTTTCTAATATCCTCATTTTTAATATGATATTGCCATTGATACCGCTGTTGCATCTGTTCATGCCCCTAATCTTTCTCAGGACTCTCATATCTGCAGTCTCTAGTCTTTGGTCAAGTGTTTTACTTTTGACCCAGCTCTCAGCACCATAAATTAAAATTGGTTCGAACACTGTCTTGTATACTACAGCTACTTTAGTGTTTTGACTAATTTCTCTCTTATTCCATATAAATTTATTCAGTTGACCTCCTACCATTCCAGCTTTGTTGATTCTGTTGTCTATTTCCATATTCAATTGCTATTCAAGATTAGCCTTGTATTTTGTGTTCAATACCATAGCTACACTTTCTTTTCCCTCATTGTCATTGTCTGAATATAACATTTTGTATTTATTGCTCAGAAAAATCTCACCAGTTTTTGTCTTTTTAGTTTCAGTCACCCCTATTATGTCAATCTTGCACTTTCTAAAACAACAGGGGCCTCATTTAACCAGGCAATGCCACAGCCGGCATGAAATTCTGTTATGATGTACCACTATTTTATATCTATTTGTTTAGAATACAGTTTGGTCGGCTAAATCCCAAATTGCCAGCCCACACTCGTTCGTTCAGTATCCAGGTAGATACCTAAGAGGGTGCACCACGAGAAGGTGAGGACTGAACATTAGGTCAGCAGCCCTGGTCAGTTCTGTGCATTCCTTTATAAGCTATGTGGAGGTTTCCTCTCAGTTATACAGCTTTTGGATGATGGAACTACACTCCAGGAAAATGATGCAAATAGAGATTTGGGGATGTTTCTAGATATGGAGATAAAGTAGTTACGAAAGCATAGTGCAAAAGCAGCTTGTAGGATTACTTGGTTATGGATGGCAGACAGACAGCTACTACTTATCTTATGTAGCAGCATTACTACTTTATGTGTAGATCTCCTGTAATGAGTCTTTGAACTCCACTGAAATGCACATACTATTTTTGTATGCTGGAAAACAATCTTTAGATATCTGTATAAACAAGAATGACTATTCTTATCTCCATCAAAATTTATGTCCATGGGAACACAGTGGTAGTAATGCTTCTCCTTATTTGACTGAAAATCCAGGAGGTTTTTACTATTATTATTTAAAAAAAAAAAGTTTAAGTTCAGTATACAGAACATTATAGCTGTGGCTTTCTTTCTCTGATAAATACCTATAAAGAAGATGAAAACATTTATTCAGTATCTCAGTAACACCAGTCATGTTACTGTTTTGCTTTATGAATCTCAAATATTTAACAGCAGACATTATTCATAATAAAGAAACTGCCTCACTGATGTCACACAGGAATGGAAATTTAATGTTATATTTAAGATATATGACTAGCTATACATTTTGTCAGAAGCATCTCAGCTTTAGTTTAAACATATCTGAAAAACAAATATATAAAACCCAGAATAAACTTCAAGCATTTCCTAAAAGTGGGAAAGTATCTACTTTTGCTTGAGTGAGAATATTTATTTCCATTGTACTGCAAAAGAAAGTTTGCATTATTTTTCAGTACATCTTAAAAATGGTCTGTGTTTGCAATTCACTATGATATACTGACTGCATTTGAAAATAATTAACAGCACAATTCTCACCCATTAATCTAATGAAATAAACACGGTTTTAGATTAGAGAAAATTACTTGAATTTTAATAGATTAATATCTAAGTTTATTTACGTTCTGTGAAATTATATGAAAAAAATGCTGGAGCCCCCATGAATAAGAAAACAAAGTTATGCATTTGCATAATACATAACTATTGTTATGTATTTTAATATGACATGCATATTACAATACAGCAGGCTCACCCTATAACAAACTCGCAAAAATCAAAAGAATACTGTAGCTGGTTATAAAGATAACAATGTTTGCTTTAGTAAACTACCTTTAAAACAGCATTGTTGCTTTGGATGGATCTTGGCTATTACAGTAACAGCTGACTATATATTACATGAAAAAAGAAATTTTAGTGAGTGCCGAATAATCACCACTCTCCGAGACTAAATTTATGAATGAATTCTGTAAGTTAGTCCCCCCCCCCCACAATCAATATAGTTGCTAAGTGAAGTCCCAGAGAACAATGCACCTCTTCTGATTAAATAAAAGTTTCAAAATTCTATTACAGTTGATTCACTGTAGAAAACATTATAACAAACTATCAGAAAGTTCCAGCCAAAATCCCATAGACACAAAGCTATTCTAAAGGAAATATACTAGAGCAAACTGTCCACTATAACAGCCTACTTCCATAGTCCCTATGAGTTTTCAATAATGTGAATTTGAATGAACTGTAATAAACCAACTCGTTTTTAAAAATGTGATCCCCCCAGATAATATCAGTTAACTGAAAGAAAGGTTTCAATCATTTTTAAAGCATCCTTTCATTACACAAACTGCAAAGAGAAACAATTCTGAAGTTTAGCCCAAAAGAAAGCAATGGATGCAAGAAATAAAGTTTTCTTAGCTAATTTACTGACCTGGTTGGCCAAGTGGTTAACATATCCACTCCCCAACCAACAGGGTACAGGACTGAATATCACTGTGGGAATGAATGTTTTTGAGTGTTCTTAGGTGGGAGATGAATTTCATTACCCAGACTACTGCCCTGTTTATTGAAGGCCAAGTGGGTTAAAGAGTTCAAAAAAGTTGTTTGGTCTCTAGAACAGAGTTTCCAGACTACAATACAGACAAAAAATATATAATGTGATATAAAATTAATAAACAAGTGGAAAATCCTTAGCCCACCTACTGTATGAATGTACAGGTTTATAAAAACCTTTTGTGGGCAGAGGCACATAAAAATAAAATAAACATAAACTGGAATCAAATCAACATATCCATCAATAAATATCACCAGATGCCTCAGCTGAATTTTTTTTATCACTGGAACTCAGAAGAAACCTGAACAGACAGTTACTAATGTCGACAGACTGTCATAACCAATATTCTCATGAGAACTTTAAGATACATGAAGCACTAAATTTCCCAAAATCCACTTTACTTGGAAATATAACAGCATGAATGTCTAAAATAAGAATGAAAAACTAGTTAAGATTTTATTAATTTTAATTATGCATTTAAGTAAAATGCAACATCTAACCGAAGATAGTAATTTATTGGCTTGTTTCTTTTGAGAAAGTTTCCTCCTGGAATTTTTAATCAAGAATTTATTGTATTTTTCTCACTCTGCATGGTTCATTTCATATACTAGAAGCTTTTCAATCTCTTGGAGAATTTGAGAATAAATTTGTTAGTTTTCCAGAAAAAACGTTAGCATCTTATACTTTTATACACACACACACACACACTCATATTATATTATACATATACACTCTTATACACAGCTAATATGTACTAAATAAATTTAAGATGAGTAAACATTGGGTGTACTAGATATAAGGTGATCCTTATTTTCCTATTAAGCACATGGAAACAAAATTTTGCCTACTGAAACCTTAGTATTATTATTCCAATCAACTTTTCAAAAGATCCCTAAACATATGGGATAATTATGAATATGCCTATCGACAAGGCTTCTTAAAAAATATATGGCCTGTGGAAGTCAATCACTCACACATGCCATATAACTCTAAACCACTGCTCAAAACAAACTAGCCATTTCACTAAGTAACAAGGATGCATGCTCTCCCATGGCCACATATCCATGAAAAAATGGCAGATTTTTTAAGTTCATTCTGGATGACCAAAATCTTAGTCCAAAAGATTTTGGACTAAGATCCAAAAAGATCAAAAAGAAAATCAAAACAATTGCAGTCTACCTTTTCTAGTGTTAGATTGTGATAGATTGGAAAATTAAGTATTCCTATCTCAGTCTAACATGCTTTTCCAAACAAGAGAATGAGATAAATACAATAAATTGCCTCTAAGTGTAGAATAAGTATTATGTATATATAAATCAAGTGTGTTCTGTTATGAAAAGGTTAAATAAGTATATAATTTGTACCATTCGCGAACGTGATTAATTTAGTGTTGAAATTGTAAACCATTACCAGAGCTTTAGAAATTAACCTGTGTAAAAGAATTATAAAATGTAAGCACAAATCCAACAGTTGGGGGGGGGGGGGGGGTCAGGTCCAAAGGTTACGGAGTCCTTCCCATTAAGTATGATAAAGGAAGTGAGCAAGAAGCGAAGTACGTCCCTCGAGAACCAGATCTGGGACAAGCTCCACATCGTTGAGGAGCAGAAGAGAGATCCTATATGGGGAAAATTATATGAGAAGATCCTTAGAGGGGAGAAGTCACTAGATACCAAGTCTTTTCATCACACCCTGCGCCTTGATCAAGATGGGCTCTTACTTTCCAGGCAGGATCTTACAGGAAGGTGGAGGGACAAGATTGTGGTACCAGAACTCATGATTCCCTGGGTTCTCTACACCTTCCATGACTCCGGCTTGGCAGGCCATCAAGGAGTGCAGAGAACATGGAACCGTATCAGTAGCAGATACATTTGGAAAGGAATGAGGGGTGACATTGAAGCATATATGTCTTTCTGTCACCTGTGCCAAAAGAAGTCAGGTGTTCTGGGTAAGGCCCCACTTCAATCAACACCGACACCTTGTTGCCCATTCCAAGCTGTAGCCATGGATATTGTGGGACCCCTCCCAGTCACCAAGAAAGGAAACAAATTCATATTGGTGATTGTGGATATGTTTTCCCAATATCCAGAGGCTGTGGCCATCAAAGACCAGACAATGGCCAATAAATTTTTTTAAATTAATAATCTCCCGGTATGGAACCCCCCAAACAATCCTCTCTGATCAGGGCTCTAACTTCAAGGCAGAAGTAATGTTGCAACTGTGTAAGCTGTTAGAGGTAAAGAAACTGTTCACCACACCGTACCATCCTCAGGGAAATGGAATGTGTGAGCGCCTGAACAGAACCTTGAAACTTACCTTATCCAAACTGGCCGATGAACATATATCAAATTGGGATACTTTCCTAGATCTCACCCTATTTGCATGCAGAACCACTCTGCATACTGCCATAAAAGAAGCTCCTGCTGTTATCCTTTATGGATTTGAACCAGCTTTTCCCTGTGACTTCAGGAATACCCATGTGGACTCTGGATTTCCTGATATTGACATCTACCTAAAGGATCTGGTGAATAACAACAGGATAGCTTATGACATAGTAGCCAGGTCAAGTGAGGCATGTTCCAAAAGAGCCAGGAATTATGCCAATAAAATAAGGAGTTATAAAGATCTAAACCCAGGCAATCTAGTCCTGATGGAACATGGCTCTGGAAATAAGCAGGGAGGTAAATTTGGAGGGAGTGCCATTGGGCCGTTCGTGATCCAAGAGAAATTATCCCCGGTGACATTTAAGATCACGGAAACCTCCAACAGAGCAAGAACCTGGATAGTGCACTCTGACAGACTCAAGTTATATAAGACTCGATCAGAGAGGTTGGTCTGTCAAGGAGACTCCATAGAGAGTGCTTATGGGAAGAAGGGAGGATTCCTCCAGAAGGGTCAAGGGTCAAATAAGAAATCCAAAGCAAGAGGGAGAGGTAAGAATGAGCTAGAAGAGGGTGAGAAAGGTCTTGTTGAAGGTGACCACCTCGATGGGTACTACAGACATAGAGAATACCTAGGAGTACCTGAACGAAAAAACCTCATCCAAAAATAGAGAAGAACCTTGTAACAATGAGAGCGAATGTGAAGTATCAAGACAAGCTAGATACAACCTCAGACCCCAACATAATAGTAAAGTGGAACACAGATCCAGAGTATACCCGTTGAGTAAGCAAGATTTTGAAAAGAGGAACCCGAATACTGGGAACCCACAAGTGCACAAGCCTTGGTCAACTAGACGAAGGGTAGAGGAGGATGGAGACAGAAGAGATAAAGGGAAGATGGCAAGAAAACTAAGTCTCCATCGTGATAAAGAAATTGGCAGAACTAGATGCCTCCACTTCACAAGACAATTTTTTGACAAACTAAACACCTCTAAAAGGTTGAAAGGGAATGGAACAAAAATAGAAGTGAGTGAAGGTGAGAAATCCCAGAAAACAGATCATATTAGTGGACTAAGTAAGAATGCAAACCATCACAGGGGAACAGGTTATTTCAAGAGTAGACGAAACCCACAACATGAACTTATGAGATGCTACTAAAAGGAGACCCCCCCCCCCCACTTTTTGAACAGTAAGGAGGAACACTTGAGAGGAAGAAAATTTTGGAAAAAATTTTATTGGAAGGGGAGGCCTATGTTAGATTGTGATAGAGTGGAAAATTAAGTATTTCTATCTTATCAGAGTCTAACATGCTTTTCCAAACAAGAGAATGAGATAAATACAATAAATTGCCTCTAAGTGTAGAATAAGTATTATGTATATATAAATCAAGTGTGTTCTGTTATGAAAAGGTTAAATAAGTATATAATTTGTACCATTCGCGAACGCGATTAATTTAGTGTTGAAATTGTAAACCATTACCAGAGCTTTAGAAATTAACCTGTGTAAAAGAATTATAAAATGTAAGCACAAATCCAACAGTTGGGGGGCGTCAAGTCCAAAGGTTACGGAGTCGTAACGCAAGGGAGGGATCGCCCCAAGTAAACAATGACGTCAGCATACGTGCGATAGCGGGGTAGAGATATGGACGCTATGACGTAATAGCAAGAGTGAGTCGGCCGCTCATATCGAAAAGGGCGAGAATCGCCGAGAAGGATAGGGGAAATATAAGGGTCACACGACCCTGAAACAAGACTTTTCCCCTGGATCTTGGGTGTGTTCCCCTCTTGTAGTGGCGTAGGTGCCGGTGCCCCGTACCGGAGGGAATCCGAAAAAAAGAGTCGCGGTTCTTGTGGCAGTATCTCCGCGGAAAAAGACAAGTCAGGCTGTCCACAGAAGTCCACTATCCTGTGAACTTATGTCATAAAGAACCATAAAGGAAGATAAGTAGACTTTGTGTTTCACTATACATGAGTAAAAGATTTGTGCCACGTTAACATATTGTAAAAGAGAACATTAATGATATAGGATAAGGTGATATTACTAGGACTTGAGAAGGATATTGAATTTATGTTTATTATATGTCGTTGTGTTTAAGTTCGCCATTATATTGAATGAAATTAAGGATATGTTTAGAGTAAAGAATTGGCATAATATAAAGAGATTGTGAAAGATACGAATGTTATCTTGTGTAGTCTGACAAAGCTACGGAGTCTTAGATTGAATATGATAATAGTACACGACTAATGTTTTAGCGGAGGTTAATATAATTCTTACTCTAGGAAGCTACTGTATAATGTTTTATAAGTGTAATAGTAGTGCTCGAATATTATATATCTTGTCTGAAGCTCCCTTAAGATGGGATTTAATTTAGTGTTATTATGTGTAACAATCTTTGAGTAAAATAAACCTTGCTTTTGATTCTAACAAAGACTTTCTGTGATTTCTGGAATCCGATGCACCGCTTATAAAGTATTAATATGAACCTATGCGGGATATTTGAAAAGAGTAAATTTTGGTCACGTCTGCAGAGTTAATTGGTATCACTAAGTACTGTCCTGAGATTAGATTACCTCTTGGTTGTTAATATTAATTAATCTAATAGCGCTAAGTGGCGCAGCGAAACAAATAAATTTCTTGGCGTTTTAAGAGGGGTAAATCTCAGACACTCTGATACTGCCTCGATCTCGAGGAAGTTCCATTGTTCCTCAGAGGTACCACGTGTTACCTGATAGAGTGTATCAAGGAGATATAGTAAAAGGGTTAAAGTAGTTGTATTTGAGAAGAAATCATACAACACTAGATACCTTAATCACCCAACTTACATATGTTGTTTACAGGAAATCTACACACATAGAGAGTTACATCTGGTAATGGAGACTACCATTCCTCAAAATAATATATCAACTTAAAAACTTTCATTTACAGAGCTCATTTGTTTCTATAATAATATCCTCCAGCAAACTCTACTGCATGATACCAATATTTTTTTTTGTCAATATATAAATAGCTATAACCCACCCACTCAACAGGTGCTAATACTCGATTCTATGGTCAATGCTTAGATTACAGAAATGCATCTTTATTAACTTTAGACCACAAGAAATTAAATAAAACTATCATTTCTTATTCATGAAGTGAAAGATAATTCTTTAGATCTTCATTTTTTAGGATATCTTGTAAATTTTTTTTATAGATAAACTGGCAAGATTACATAAGGATTACATCCTTCACAAAGAGATCTCAGCTCTTGCAGAGCAGCAATGTAGAAATGTTTTTGCTGAGAAGGAAAATAGGAATATAATTTCTTATCAGATGATAAGAAATCAGATGATACTCACAACTCAGCCTTTCATCCAAATAAGCCAGGCATATTAATCATGACTGTTAGATAGCATTTTTTTTAGATTTCTATTTGCACGTGTTCCATGTAGTAGTGTTTGCATCGTGCATTTTTATAGATTTACATATCATTCTTTGATGATGATGTCAATTTCAATATGACTACAGTAAAATACTGGAGTGATATTTTTTATGGTGATATCATCTACAAAAAGTTGTAAACCTAAAAGTTAGTGCAATGGATGGGCTAAGGTTTTTTCTACTGTAAAAACCAAAAGAGTAATTAAAGCCACTTTAACTACCCCACTTAGCAGGGTAACCAATGGCCACACCAATCAACGAAAATCATCTATCAACCTCAAGATATTCATGAATTACTTTAAATTTTTATTTATCTAAATGTACCCAGGAGGTATCAGTGTATTCGATAATCAGAGTTCACAATGACAGTAGAGAAATGAAAGTATTCTCATTAAGAAAACTTAATAGTTAAACTCCTCTTTCTTTTTAATTTATAAAATAAATAAAAGTCTGTAACATGCAATATACCTGTGAAACCACCAACAGACTGAACTGTAAAACTCCATCTGACATCTACCAGTTAGCTCAAATAGAGACTTGGAAGACCATAATTTGCAATCTTAAATTTTTGATGTAAATCTCTTTTTAAATTTATCATATTGGAATAAATAACTATGAATGAACATGTAATATACCTGAACCAGCAACTCCAACTGTGGCAGCACCAGCTCCAATAAATTTTGCTGCAGAGTCAATATCCCTACACACTGCACTGGTTTGGAGACCTCGAGTGATCTAGGCAAAGAAAATGTTTCTTTTAGATATTAATTTAAAACAACTATATTATCAGCTGTAAAGAACACCTTTAAAAAAAAGTAAGCAATGTTCAGCACTAAACATTTCCAAACTACTTTGATAAGTAATCTGACCTTACTCCCTGTTCCAGGTAAGATTTATGCAAGAATATTTGAGAAAAGGATAAAACAAAAATGTAGAACTTTTAAAGAACAAACCAAGGTCATGCCAAACAGGGTTATCACAATCACTTTAAGAGCTTCCATAGTCAATTCCCTTACATTCTAAAGATCTGGGTTTGAATATTTCTATGATAAGAACTTTCATAAGGGCCTTCCAAATGAAGACTAGTTACTTGGTCTCATAGAGAGGTGGAGGGTTCTAGCTTCAAGAAACATTTATTTTTTAATCCTGCAAGACAAACAAAATCAGAATAAATATAACTGATGGCAGGATCATGGACAGGATCAGCTGGCTTGGAGCATTAGTTGGGTTTCAGTGAAACTAAGATGTGGCTGTGACAAACTACTGAAGGGGAAGATAGAGGATCACATTTTTACTAAGATAAATATTCACTATATCATGAGAATATAACAAGGATCTCTATTTACAGACCTGGAAAAAGTATATGATTAGGTACAAAGAGAAAAGCTATTCAAAACATTACAATTATATGATGTAAATGGGAACATTATATTGAAGAGCCTAAATGTACGTAAGTCTATATTTAAGTTGTAAGTCTGCAGTTACACCAAACTATCTTCCTGAACCTTTTGCAGGAGGTATAGGAAGATGGTCATCATCATCAAATTCCTGCCATGTACCCATGTATCCTGTACACAAGGGGTGTACAGGATATGATAGTACTACATGAAAAAATTATATCATTACTAACTTCCTATCTACAATTTTCCTCCAAATCAGTCTGTTACTTGTCAAGACTCCAACACTATCAGATCTTATATTTCTATCGTCTAAGGCACTTTGTACTGTATCAATCCACCTATATCTTGGTCTTCCTCTGGGTCGTTTTGCTGCCAACCTGGCAGAGAACACTTGTTTTGCTAATCTTTCCTCGCCCATTCTATTTAAGTGACCATATCACCTGAGATTAGCTCTGCTAACGCATTCCTGGATGCTGACAATGTCAAGTTCTTTCCTAATATCCTCGTTTTTAATATGATATTGCCATTGATGCCATCTGTTCATGCCTATAATCTTTCTCAGGACTCTCATATCTGCGGTCTCTAGTCTTTGGTCAAGTGTTTTACTTCTGACCCAGCTCTCAGATCCATATGTTAAAACTGGTTTGAACACTGTCTTGTATACAGCTAATTTAGTGTTCCGACTAATTTCTCTCTTATTCCATATGAATTTATTCAATTGACTTCCCACCATACCAGCTTTGCTGATTCTGTTGTCTATTTCTATATTTAATTTACCATCTTCAGTAAAAATCGTGCCTAAGTAGCTGAAATGTTTCACTTGTTCCACAGGTTCTCCATTCACAACACAGTTGACATTTTCAATGATTCTGCCTATTTTCATTGTCTTTGTCTTTTTATTGCTGACCTTCATACCATATCTATTACAACAGCTATTCAATTTAGTCAGAGAATCTTGCAGACTTGTAGCGGATTTATTTAGAAGTATAATATCATCCGCATAAAGCAAAGAGCTGACATTAACATCTCCAATTTTGATATCATGTATAATACCACTTTCCTTAATAATGTGATCCATATAGGTATTGAATAACAGAGGGGATAATGTACATCCTTGTCTCACACCAGATTTAACATTAAACCATCTTCCTGTACTTCCTTCAATTCTCACTGCTGACTTACAACTCAAATAAAGACTAAGTATTGCTTGATATAATGCTCCATTGACACCATATAACTGTAGCGCATTGAATAGCTTCTCTCTTGGCACCTTATCATATGCCTTTTCCAAATCGACAAAACTTAAATACAGATCTTTGTTATATTCCCATGCTTTCTCGACTATTTGTCGTAAAGTGAAGATCTGATCCTGACAGCCTCTGTTTGGCCTGAATCCAGCTTGTTCTTCCACAATTCTTCTCAACCGTTTCTCAACTTGCATAGATTTTGCCAGGAACACTCAGTAGGGAAATACCTCTGTAATTCTCACATTGTTTTATTTCCCTTTTTATATATGGGTACTATGAGAGCTCTACTCCAATCATCAGGAATTCGTCCCTCTGTCCAGGCTTTCTGAACTTTGCAGTGCAGCCACTGTAAGACTCTTATACCACCATACTTCAGCATTTCTGGTCTAATATCATCTATGCCTGCTGCCTTTCCACATTTCAAGCCTTTGATGGCTTTTTCTACTTCAAGTATGGATATGTATTCCTGCCTGCATGCCTGGTCAGTGTTTTTTACCACTGTGCTGTCATCACAGCTTGTTTCATTTAGCAGTTTTTCAAAGTAATTATTCCATACTTCAAGGATATCTTTTTCTCTAGTTTTCATGTCACCTTTATCATCTCTAACTCCTTTTACAGCACTCTTTCCTCCATTCCTAAGCTTCTTCAACAACCTCCAGAATATTTTGCCACCTTCTTGATATTTATTTTCTATATTCTTGCCAAAGTCCTCCCATGACTTTTGTTTAGCTAGTTTTACACAGTGTTTAGCATTCTTGCATTTGTCTCTATATTCTCTAAGAGCACAAGCTGACTTATTTGACAGGAATTTTTGATATGCTTTCTTCTTTTCCTTCACTGCCTCTTTAACTTCCTGTGTCCACCAGGGAGTTCTGATTTTTTTATCCTTGCATACAACCTCACCACATGCCTCTCTGGCAGAATCAATCAATGTTTTCTTCAGAGTTTGCCACTGAATCTCCAAGGTTTGATTCCTGTTCTCAAGCTCTTTCATTTTTTCTTCAATAATCTTTGTATATTTTAGTCTACAGTTCACATCTGAGAGCTGCTCAACTTTTATTCGCTTTAAAACTTTCTTACATGTTATTCTTTTCAATATGAAATTCAATTTTATCCTGCTCAAGACTAAATAGTGATCACTTCCAATTTCAAATCCTCTGTACACTCTGGTGTCCTGCACCAGGGAGAAAACATTACTATCAACAATAATATAGTCAATGAGACTTTTCTTATTCCTTGCCTCTTCTCTCCATGTGAATTTGTGCACATTTTTATGTTGGAACATTGTGTTAGTAATTACCAGTCCATGTCCTCCATTGGCGAGAGAAAGCATGCGAAACATGGAATTTTCAGTTAAGAATGGGTATATGCGAAACTACAAGACACTTGATTGGACTGTAGACCATAGATATGACAGGTTCTGAGAAAGATTAGGGCAGTGAACAGATGGCAACAGTGGCAGTATATTAAAAATGAGGGGATATTAGCAAAGAACTTGGCACTGTTAGCATTCAGAAAGGTGTGAGCAGAGCTAATCTCAAGTGGTATGATCACTTAAGCAGAATGGAGAGGAAAGGTTAGCATAGCAAGTGTTTTTTTGGCAGGAAAAGAACCAGTGGAAGATCAAGATTGAGGTAGATTGATACAGTAAGATGTACCTTATAAAACCAAAATATAAGACTATTAATTCAGAGGAAAATTGCCAATATGAAGTTAGTGATGATGATGTAACCTTTTCAAGTAGTACTATCATAATATCCTGTAGCTGGTGCCACTGCTATCCTCAATGCCAGTGAATACAATATAAATAAGACCATTCTACCCACTTAATTTTAGAATATGATCCTGGCAGATTGCAGATTAAAATGTCTGTTCAAAAAAGGTTTCTTCCTGGTCTCCTGAAATCACACACAAAACAATTCAGCTCCCCCCTCCCTATATATAACCTACCTAAAATCCACAAACCCAATCCCCTCCCGATATAAATTATCCAAACACTTAGCAACCCCCCCCCCCCAACTAGCTACACCACATCATATATAAAAAAAAACTACCTATTTTCAAATATCTACTGAAAGTCTAACTGTTAATAATACAGATATCTTTGCTTTGACATTACCTAACTGTTCACCAACATTCCCTTAAATGACACCTTATCACTTTTAAACAAAGTTTTCTTTCTGATATCACAAATCTCTATTCCTGTGTTATATTACAGATATTTCTCTTGCAAATATCAAATTTATAGAGGGCACTTCTATGGTTTGTCCCCCCTCATCCCCTTGCCAATTTTTTTCACTGAAGATTTTTGAAAAACAAGCTCTTGACTCAGTCCCTCACAAAACTATCTGGTAAGATGAGTCGATGATATGTTCTCTATTTGGCATCATTGCCCAAACACATTGGATTCTTTCCTAGGACACCTAAATAGTCTTCACTCTAGAACCTAATTTACAATGGAAAGTGAAGCTGATAATAGTTTAATCTTCTGAAACACCTTGGTAACATGCCTAGCTGTCCTGTTTAGTGCACAGGAAACCAACTCACACAGGCAGGTACATTCACAAACTTTCCCCACCTTCCTCTCAAACAAAAGGGTATCATTAAAACACTAACCAATAATGCTCATAATCTTTGTTCCAATGAGGTTTGTCATGCAGTTAAACTCAATCATATATACCATACCTTCCTATCTTATGGCTACAGTTCTCAGGGAATCAATAAAATAATCAATCCTTCATACATTCCACAACTTTTCTTCGGAGAGATTGCTATCGCCATTCTTTACGTATAGGAGACACATTAGAAAAAATAGCCAAAATTTTAAAGAAATACAATCTCTGCACAGCTTTCAGGCTCCACTTGAAACTAGCTACTCTTATCTCCTCCCTTAAGGACCAACTCCCTCTTCTAACAATTCCTAGTATATGAGGGTGGTCTGAAAAAGTTCTTGACCTAACAATGAAAAAATGAATTTATAATTTCAAAATTATTATTTTTCAACATGATCTTCCCTAAGACTTATACATTTATTCCAGCAATGCTCCAGCACCATTATTCCATTCCTGTAGTGGTTCTCAGTAAGATCTGTACAATATCCCTCTACTGCAATCACCTCTTGATTCGAAGAACAACGCTGACCCGCAAGGAACAGTTTTAGTTTGGGGAAGAGATAGAAGTCAGAGGGAGCCAAATCTGGGGAATAGGGTGGATTTTCCAACAATTCATAATGCAGATTCCTTAATTTTCCCATTGCCAAAACACCTTTGTTCACAGGTGCATTGTCCTGATGAAAGATGATTTTTTTCTTCTACAAACCAAGTCTTTTCTTATGAATTTTTCGTCTAGTTCTGGTTAAATGATTGGAATAATATTCCCCGGTTATTATTTTGTCCTTTTCGAGATAATTAATAAACAAAATGCCTTTAGCATCCCAAAACACCGATGCCATGACCTTTCCTGCTGATGGAACAGACTTTGTCTTCTTTAATGCTGAACGAGCTTCTGTCCACTGTTTTGAATTGTTTTTTGGATTCTGGTTTGTAATGGTGAATCCAAGTCTCATCCATAGTAATAAATCAATGCACAAAATCAGTTTTATTCTGTTAAAATGCTCCAAGCACTATTCAGAGATTTTCATGTGAGTGCATTTTTGCAATCCTTCATGCAAAATATATCCTACACATTCTTTTGAAATGCCTATAGTCTCAGCAATTTCACACACTTTGACTCACCAGTCATCCAATACCATATCATGCACTTGATCAATGATTTCTGATGTTGTTACACTTTTTGGATGTCCTTCGCATGGATCATCTTCAAGGCTGGTACGGCCATGTTTAAACTCGGGAGCCCATTTCTTAGTTGCCGAAAATGAAGAAGAGTGCCCATAAACTTTTATGAACTTCAAATGAATTTTTCTTTTGAAGTTAAACCTTCTTTAACAAAGAATTTTGTAACTGCATGATACTCAAATTTTATTCATTTCAAAGGATACAAACAACTTTTGCTTCAAACAGCTGTATAAAACAAACTACTCGATAGAATGACTTGCAATTTCACATGGATGCTTATGACAGGTGTACCAACTTTGAAAAAAAAAAAAAAATCTTGCCAATAGTGTTGCCATCTATGGTTGAGACCGAGAACTTTTCAGACCACCCTCGTACATAGAATTCCCTGTTCCTGCAAGTTGGCCTACTATGAACAAAATACATCTGCAATCATTATGGTCAATTGAACTTTTAGACCATGCTTTGGTTATGTCTCACAAAATCAATTAGAAAAAGATCACCATGCTCCATCACAGCAAAATTAGAAGAGAAAGACTTTTCAAAATCTGGAGCTGCTCTCAAAAATCAGCCTAAACTGAATAAATATGGTTGCATAAAACTTCCCAAAATATGGGACACTTTGAGATCTCAGTTTACATCTGAGGCTGCCAACAGAGGATCCCTCCATCTAGTTTGGAATCTAGTCTTTCGTTCACATGTTTTACTTCATTTTTTGTTGCCTTTGTGTCTGTGACTGAGATGAACTAGTGAAAGAATTATATAGTATTTTTAAGTCTTTCTAGGTGCTGTTTTACTGCATTAAGCCTACAACATGAGGTCTGCTTATGTACCACTGTTCCATTAGGATGTCAGAGAGAAAGAGAGGTGGAAACATGTTGGGCAGATGCTTTTCCCAATAGCTAAGTGAAAGTTGTGGCTGAGAAATTTAAGTTCTTGATTCTTCTCTATTATCATTTTAATTAAAGCCCCCCCCCCCACTACCACCACCACAGGATGGTGGGGGAGATGAGGAATTGAAGCATCTTCCACTGCAAATAGGCATTCTCTATACCAAATAAATGAGTGTTCTCTTCAGAAACTTCTAGGAGTATGTTTAGAAATAAGTAGAGTCCTGCAAGTTAGACTTGTTTGTTCTCTTGAACCTAGCCAGATGACAAATACAGCAGCCACATAATGTAACCATATTTTAAGATTTCGATGGTAAGTTTTTATAGTTCTTTGTTTAATTGATTCTATAAAAAAATGGCTATAAGCAGCAAATTTTTATTTTTATTTTTTGATTTTAAATACTATTTATCTTAAAACATACTATGAAATATACAGGAAATATATATGGAATATGAAATCTTTGAACAGCAGGAAGGAGTCCTGTTCTTAGTTTCAAGGTCTTACTATGAACTCTGCTTAAAGCTATTTGCTATTAAGTGTTCAACTTAAATAACTGGAGTTTTGTAATTTTCAATGCAATATTTGAAATTACACCAGAAAACCTGTGATATTGTGTAACTACTTCAGTAATCACTAGATATGCCTGGTTCTTACAGACGTTTTCCATTAAAAAGGACTAAATATTATGAAAGCACTTTTTTTTTTGGTGAAATGAATTAATTTCAATATGATATCTAGGTACTTGAGTATACTGATTACTAAGTTTTTTTAAAATCATCACTATCGGTCAGGATGATAATCAGGAAACACTAATATATATGTGAATATCGCTGGCTATTACTGTTTTTACAAAATTACTTTATATAAAATATTTTAAAATGAACATGCTAAAATTACTTTCTGGTAGGATAAGCAATGCAAAATTAAAGTGCATGTTTCTTTCATGTACAGTACAACTTGAATGTGAAAAACTGAAACCTACCTCTGAAAGCAGTAAGCTAGAGCTGCAGTTGAAATTTATCTGTGGATTTGTGAAAACACTCTTATTTGTTACCTAGAAAAAAATGATAAAATATTATACTTCATCTTCTGTTCAGGGAAAATATAAAAAACTGATAAAACTTAACAGATTACAAATCATATGCTAATAACAACTATTACTGCAATACATAAAGAAAGGCTTAAGTGTCATTCATTATGATACTTAATGGTACAACCAACACCAAGAGGGAAAATAATACATTTATTAAACTCACTAATATCATTTCCATACTACTTTCAAACATTCCCCTAAAGATCAACTACATCCCCTTTAACATCCTGATAGATCAGCTAACATCTGACATTGAAGAACACAAAAATTACATCTGAGATCATTTGTATCATTACAAGTCGGGATTGGCAGATCATGCTCTGAATATTCTTTCACATAGGATCAGATGAAGAAAAACATCTATAGTAAACCAGAAGCCTTTAAAATAATAATCTGAGACTATTTTTATATTCAGCTATGAAGCACTGTCCCAACTTCAACAAATATGGTTGCATTAATTTACCAAAAATCTGGGAGACTATCATTTTAACACCCGATAGCCTGACTTCTCTAAATTAACTTTGACTCTCCAACCCATGGAGGGCACCATCTAAGGATATTAGTTCTGTTTTCAGTTACAATTTGAAGTGTTTTCCATAATTACTTAGTTCAGTGGTGTGTGCCTGTCAGTTATAATTGTGCTCTGATGATGATTGGTAAAAAACCAGCAAAATATTAGTGAGTTTAATAAATGTATTTTTTCCCTTTTGGTTGGTTATGCTGTTAAGCATTATTACCATTATTGTTACTATGCTAATTGGACTTTGTATTTTGACATACAAGAAAAACTGTCTTCTTTCCTATTCTTTTTGATTTTAAATGTTTTACAATCCAGTATTTTAATTATGTTTAAATTCAGTGCAAGTTCTGAAAACTATTGAGACAAAAAATAAGTCAATGTAGGTATAATAATTATATAAATTTTTGTTTGGATACCTTTATAACTGAATTTCCTTTAGAATAGCAATGTACTGTACTGATGGGATTCTAGCCAGGAGTTTTTAGTAGTTTTTACTATATGGGATCACTTAAACAGCTCCATGCTCTTTTGTAAAGCAGGTGGTTCTGTGGAAATGGTAGTAAAGAGACTTGGAAGACAAGGCATAAATGAATTGAAGCTGCTAGGAGTTAGGAGTGCTTTAAAAGAAGAGAAGAAAAAGCCAATCAGATCAGATCAAATCTGAGGCTCTGACAAATAGTAGGCAAATCAGAAAAACACTATTAAAGACATAATGGATGTATTACACCACATGAAGGTAATATACCAAGAAATGATGATTTCATTATCCCAAAAATTAATAGTTCAATCATTTGTGCTGAAAAACCTCAATTTGCACAATAGGAAATACAAAACAAAGATGCGACTACTAACCTTTTATTTCAGTTATTACTTTATCGATAAGTGAAATTACGTAGTAATGTTCTATCCAACACTGTGATCAAGTCCTCACATTAAGATTAACTTTGCTTATACAAAAGGTGCTTAAATGTCTGGAAGTTGAGCAAGTGAACAGTCTCCACTCTGTAATCTATGTACTAAGTTTAAATCTTACTCTGGTGTGAGACAACCTGCTTATTGGAAGATGAAGTGGCTTGAAAAATATTGTTTGGTCTCTAAAGTCTGGATGACAGAAGAAAAAGGGGTTGATATGATAGAGGTCTATAAACTTCTGAATGGGTGTTAAAAGATACTGTGTGATGAAATTTGTTATATGGAAGATGGGAAGAGAACACGGGGCATCCATAGAAGTTAAGTTTGTTTGCAGTTAAGAAAAGGGTAGGTGCTAGTTTTCCCCACAGAGCAGTGAGTGAGTGGAATAGTTTGCCCCTTGAAATGGTAAGTGCATTTAGTGTCAACGAGTTTAAGAAAAGGTACAAAAGCTGATTTGTGTGATGTGTAGCCTCCCTCAATGAGTCCTCTACTCCTTGGATAATGAAGTGCAAGTATATGTAACAATATATGATATTAATTGCAGGAGGTTAAATCTATCTACAACTATTAGAATTCAAAGAAATAAAAATAAATACTAATTCACAAAACACAGGGATGAGGAGTGTTATTTAGGATAACTTCATAAAATTGGGAAAGTTTAAGACAGTCATTTTTGTTAAGGTTCGTCAGTGAATGTGGCTTCACAAGTTTCTTTATATAATCTTTCAAGTAAAAAATAACTTCTGAGTGAGCCTTTAGTTTGATTATAGTGAATTCTATACCTAGTGGATAAAGTGTGGCTGGATGAACCAGACTTATGACACTCATGAAGTAGCATATAATCTCGATGTTCTTCTAAATGAATCTGAGCTTGAACAATCTGTCTGCCCATAATAACAAAGGCTGCATGAGCATAGGATTCTGTAAAATCCAGGATGAGAAGAGGAGGATATTTGTTTTTCAGAGAATCTACGAAGGAATTTAATTTTCAGAGTGGATAGAAAAAACTGGTAGGTCAATTTGGCAAAGAAGTCTCACAATTCTCTCCAACACTTCCTTTGCTATAAGAAAGTACAGATTTAAACAAAATATACAGTATTTGAAAACAAATTTTACTTGGCAAGGAATAATGAGTTATGAAGGCCTTTATCAATACAAAACATAAAAGTCCTGATTGGAATGGTTATGTATAGAAATTCTTAGATGTTGATTCAACACCAAGAGAGGAAAAGCATATCTATTAAACTCATAATTCACCAGTCTTCTACCCAGCATCATCGAAGCAAAATTATAACTGACAAGAACATGCCACTGAACTAAATAATTGTGGAGAATAATTCAAATTGTAACTGAAAACAGAACTAATATCCTTAGATAGTGCCCTCTATGATCAGATAACCATTAAGTTAATTTAGAGAAGTCAGGCTATCAGGACTTAAAATGATAGTCTCCCAGATTTTTGGCAAATTAATGCAACCATACTAGTTGAGGTTGGGACAGTGCTTCATAGCTGAATCTAAAAATAGTTGATCAGACCTATAAAGACTTATGTAAGATAGATAATTTCCTCCATCTGATCCTATATGAAAGAGTCTTTATAAAACTGCCTCATACCTGGGAAACATTGATCCTGATCCTAAAAATTTCATCCCATCAGCTGGAATTGGTGTTCTTGGCTGTTGGGATGAAATTTTTAGGATCAGGATCAGTGCTTCTCAGATATGAGGCAGTTTTATACAACCATATTTGGTGAGGTAAGGATAGTTCTTTAAGGCTGAGGCAGTATCTGAGAAAGTCTTTCATATCTGAATTTGCTTCTATAGAGTAAGGTGGCCTTTTTCCATAGTATCTTGTGGTGGGTGTTCAAGGCATGATCAGCAAGCTCTGATCTGAGTGAATGTAGTGATGGAACTGGTGTTAGTCTGTGTTCAGCAATTCTGATGTTGGCTGTCCTGCCTGTTTGGCCATAACATGGCAGCTTACAACTGCATCGAACTTAGTAGACCCCTGAAAGGTCTAGGTCAGGGGAGAGGAACCTTTTGGCATTAGAAGGCCAGATATCATTTCTATCCTAAGGCTGCTGCACCCTTCATATACTGTATATAATAAATCTTGCTAAAATTAAGAGATTACATGTATACGATATGAATATTGATATCACAACATTAAAATTCCATTAAAACTCTGAAAGTGTTTTATTTATTTACAAAAAATTAATAATTTAACAATGGGGTTCTACAAACTAAACATCTCAACAGTTAATAAAACATTTTATTTTATTATATTCTAGGAATATAATCTTTGCATTAATAAATTTAACTAAGTGGTACATAATGACTTATTTCAGATTGCTTATTGCTGAATAAGCAGATATCTGGTTTCAGTACTGTTGTCTTTGACTTCAGTTGGTCTTCCAGGTGAGTATTCATCATTTGTGATCTCAAGCATATCTTAATTTTAATCATGTGTGAAAATGTTGATTCACAACAGTAAGTTGTGGTGAAACAAGACAGCATATGTCATATGGTGACGCACATTTGGATGCTTGACAGCATTCGTCCATATTTCAATGGGATCTTTCTTACTGTCAGATAGATTGCAGAATATTGTCTTCTGAGAGCTCAACCAGCTCCATTGGTAAATTTTCAGATGCACCTGAAACATTAACCAGATATGGTTGGAAAGGCAGTTTTAGTGTGAGATCCAACTATCCTGCTAACACCTTTTATTCTCATATGGGAGTAGGCACAGCCATTTCAGCCCTATCTAACTTTTGGAGACTAAGTGGCAACTCAATCTCCACTGGTAGCTAATCAGAGATAGCTTGCCCAAGGCTATCACTAATTAAGCAGCACACAGTGAAGAGATGGCTAGCAACAGATTTACTTATTATAAAATTTTTTTATAAATAAATATAAATATTAATAATTTATAATATTAACTATTTTGTTAGTTTAACAAACTAATCAATAATGCTCATAATTCAATTTTAGCAGCATCATATCATATGAATAATAATAATAAAAAAACAGTCATAATCCTGCTCTACTCTCCCTCTTTTGACTTGACATTGCATTAAAAAGTAAGTTATCCTTCAAAAAAAAAAAAATAAAAAAATAAAATAATAATAATAAAGCACAAAACTGTGAATAGTGAAATAACTGATTCTGGTTGAATAGCTTCAGGACTAAAAGTACTGGTAACCGAAACCTCATTCAGTAAAGAGAGTGCATCATTTTAACTAATGACATAAAAAATGCTAAATAATGTTCCCTGATACAGAAACAACTGCTCATTAAACAAAAATTCCTTGTAATGATAAAAATTCTGAAAAAGATGAACGCAGTTACTGCACAACAAATATTTCTGGCACGTAGGTATAATAAACCATTACTGATGGGTGTAAATTATATATGCTCATTCTATCTGTAAACAATTACTCCTGTTCTCATTTTCAACTGCTAACTAATATCTTATAATTTATTTTGGGCAGTTTATTACAGATGCTTTTAATTAACTTTTCTCAATATATATATATATATATAAACATATAAACTATCGAGAAACAGAACTGTTTTTTTTTTCCCTTAACCGAAGAAAATTTATTATTCCCAGTAATAGCAAACAGTTCTATTCCTCAATAATTATCAATTACTTAACATTTTCAATGCATTTCAAGTATTATATTAATTCTGAATAAAAATCATACTTCTGTTCTATGGATAGCAGGTGAACATAATGGCCTTGCCAGACTGCGAGCACTGGAGATAGCCTGAAACATGAAGATCAGACTATAGTAAATATATGTAATTATGAATCAAGTAATTATGTGTTTTCTATCATTAACTATTTCATGTCACAATTTGAAATTAATGCCAAGTAAATAAAATAAACTACCAAGAAAATTTAAAACACAAAAATACCGATTCCATAGTAAACATGAAAATTAGGATATAATCCTAATTTTCATGTTTACTATGGAATGTAAATTTACCATGTATGATTAATTTGATTTTATATTTTAATTTGTATACATAGAAACAAGCTTATAAAGAAAGAATATGTGATTTATGTAAGCCACATAGCTGTCACTGTCTAACTTAGTGTGTATTCTTTTCTGTGATTTTGAACCTTTTAAAATATCTGTTGAACCTGGTGTAATTTGGATTTGTTTGCTTTATGAATTTAAACTCAGTTCGAAGGCTTCAGAAGCATCCTGTAAGATATATATGGCATTTGGAAAAGATGCACTAGCAAAACATACTGTGCAGAAATGGTTTTAAAAATTTGTTTCTGGTGATGAATCACCTGAAGATCTCCACATTCAAGAAGACCCTCAATTATTGATCACGAAGAATTACACGCGCCACTATTGAAAATAATTCAAGATTAACATTTCAAGAAATATCACAAATGTTTAACATGAATGTTGAAACAATTCATTTACACTTGCATCAACTGGGAAAATCATGGAAGCTAAGCAAATGGGTCCCATATGCATTATCAGATGACAATAAACTTCAAAGGCTATCAATTTGTTCTTCACTTCTTTCACATCATAAAAACAAGCCGTTTTTGGATTACTTGCTCACTTGTGATGAAAAACAGATCTTGTACTACAACAGGAAGTGAACTTATCATTGGTTGTCACCAAACGATCCAGTACCACACACTTCAAAAGGCACTGCTTCATCCCCAGAAGACTATGCATTGTGTGTGGTGGATGGGAGCTGGAATTGTCTACGAGTTTCTTACTCTGCAGGCCAAATAATTATTGCTGAGATCTACTCGATGCAACTCGAGCTTTACCTCAGAAAAGCCAGGACTAGTTAATCAGAAAAAAAGTGCTCTTCTTACAGGACAATGCAAAACTTACTCATCCTCCATATTCTCCTGACATTTCTCCAAGCAGTTATCACCTTTTTTTGGTGCTAGACAATCACATGTGAAATAGACAGTTTTGCCATAAAACAGAGATTAAAGTGGAGGTTGTTAGGTTTATTACTTCTAAAGACAAAATGTTTTATAAAAGCAAAATTTACAGATTTGTAACTTGTTGGGAAAGAGTTGTAGATTGTGAAGGTGCTTATTTTAATGAATAAAACATTTTATGAAAATTTCTGCAGTTGTTTATTTTTTTATTATGAAAAACTACACTAACTTTTTTTGGTTTAATTTTTTCAAAAATTTTTCCAAACCCCCCCCCCCCTTTATTTTTTTTTTTTGGAAAAATTTATACTATTAATGTATTGATGCATCCTGAAGGAATTCTGAATAGAAAGAATCCTGAACAGAAGTAAAACATTTCAGTTCAGACACAATTTTAAGTAAAAATGATCAACTGACTTCCTAAGTACGGCCAAACTTAATAAACTTAAATGAAATCATAAATCAGTCAAAATGCAAATCCACCTATGAGATAGCCTTCAACCAAATTTTAACTTATAGATCTGAAGGCTGGGTTAGAAATAAAACAGTTGATCCAATTAGAAATAGACCACAGATATGAGAGATGGGGATTGAACAAAAATGGTAAGAAAATGACCCAGGGAACCTGATCTAGATGGATTGATGCAATCAGATGTGCCTCAGAAACAGAAATATAAGATCTGGATAGCATTGAAGTCCTGACGAATAACATACTAATTTGGAAGAAAACTGTCAATAGAAAGCTGGTAATTTTATAAACTTATCATGTAGCACTATTATAGTATGCAGTACATCATTTTGAGGATTCAATTCAGAAATTTCATGTTAATGAGATCCTTGTTATATTTTCAGGATTTGTCGACAATTTGTTGTAAAATGAAAATCTGATTCTAACCACCCCTATTTGGACTAAATACAGCCTGTTCTTCCCACTATTTTTCTTAGCCTCTTCTCACATATGCTTGCATAAATCTCACTTGTGATGCTCAGTAGAGAAATTTCTTCATCATCATCATCATCAAATTCCTGCCATGTACCCTCAAGGGGTGTACAGGATATGACAGTACTACATGAAAAAATTACATCATTACTAACTTCCTATCTACAATTTTCCTCCAAATCAGTCTGTTACTTGTCAAGACTCCAACATTATCAGATCTTATATTTCTATCGTCTAAGGCTCTTTGTACCGTATCAATCCACCTATATCTTGGTCTTCCTCTGGGTCGTTTTCCTGCCAACCTGGCAGAGAACACTTGTTTTGCTAATCTTTCCTCTCCCATTCTATTTAAGTGACCATACCACCTGAGATTAGCTCTGCTAATGCATTCCTGGATGCTGACAATGTCAAGTTCTTTCCTAATATCCTCATTTTTAATATGATACTGCTATTGATGCCATCTGTTCATGCCTCTAATCTTTCTCAGGACTCTCATATCTGCGATCTCTAGTCTTTGGTAAAGTGTTTTACTTCTGACCCAGCTCTCAGATCCATAAGTTAAAATTGGTTTGAACACTGTCTTGTATACAGCTAATTTAGTGTTCTGACTAATTTCTTTCTTATTCAATATGAATTTATTCAATTGACTTCCCACGATACCAGCTTTGCTGATTCTGTTGTCTATTTCTATATTTAATTTACCATCTTCAGTAAAAATCGCGCCTAAGTAGCTGAAATGTTTCACTTGTTCCACAGGTTCTCCATTCACAACACAGTTGACATTTTCAATGATTCTGCCTATTTTCATTGTCTTTGTCTTTTTATTGCTGACCTTCATACCATATCTATTACAACAGCTATTCAATTTAGTCAGAGAATCTTGCAGACTTGTAGCGGATTTATTTAGAAGTATAACATCATCCGCATAAAGCAAAGAGCTGACATTAACATCTCCAATTCTGATATCAGGTTTAATACCACATTCCTTCATAATGTGATCCATATAGATAATGAATAACAGAGGGGATAATGTACATCCTTGTCTCACACCAGATTTAACATTAAACCACCTTCCTGTACTTCCTTCAATTCTAACTGCTGACTCACAACTCAAATAAAGACTAAGTATTGCTTGATATAATGCTCCATTGACACCATATAACTGTAGCGCATTGAATAGCTTCTCTCTTGGCACCTTATCATATGCCTTTTCCAAATCGACAAAACTTAAATACAGATCTTTGTTATATTCCCATGCTTTCTCGACTATTTGTCGTAAAGTGAAGATCTGATCCTGACAGCCTCTGTTTGGCCTGAATCCAGCTTGTTCTTCCACAATTCTTCTCAACCGTTTCTCAACTTGCATAGATTTTGCCAGGAACACTCAGTAGGGAAATACCTCTGTAATTCTCACATTGTTTTATTTCCCTTTTTATATATGGGTACTATGAGAGCTCTACTCCAATCATCAGGAATTCGTCCCTCTGTCCAGGCTTTCTGAAATATGCAGTGCAGCCACTGTAAGACTCTTATACCACCATACTTCAGCATTTCTGGTCGAATATCATCTACTCCTGCTGCCTTTCCACATTTCAAGCCTTTGATGGCTTTTTCTACTTCAAGTATGGATATGTATTCCTGACTGCATGCCTGGTCAGTGTTTTTTATCACTGTGCTGTCATCACTGCTTGTTTCATTTAGCAGTTTTTCAAAGTAATTACTCCATACTTCAAGGATATCTTTTCCTCCTGTTTTCATTTCACCTTTATCATCTCTAATTCCTTTTACAGCACTCTTTCCTCCATTCCTAAGCTTCTTCAACAACCTCCAGAATATTTTGCCACCTTCTTGATATTTATTTTCTATATTCTTGCCAAAGTCCTCCCATGACTTTTGTTTAGCTAGTTTTACACACTGTTTAGCTTTCTTACATTTGTCTCTGTATTCTGTAAGAGTAAAAGCTGACTTATTTGCCAGGAACTTTTGATATGCTTTCTTCTTTTCCTTCACTGCCTCTTTAACTTCCTGTGTCCACCAGGGAGTTCTGATTTTTTTATCCTTGCACACAACCTCACCACATGCCTCTCTGGCAGAATCAATCAATGTTTCCTTCAGAGTTTGCCACTGAATCTCCAAGGTTTGATTCCTGTTCTCAAACTCTTTCATTTTCTTTTCAATAATCTTTGTGTATTTTTGTCTACAGTTCACATCTGAGAGCTGCTCAACTTTTATTCGCTTTAAAACTTTCTTACATGTTATTCTTTTCAATATGAAATTCAATTTTATCCTGCTCAAGACTAAATAGTGATCACTTCCAATTTCAAATCCTCTGTACACTGTGGTGTCCTGCACCAGGGAGAAAACATCACTATCAACAATAACATAGTCAATGAGACTTTTCTTATTCCTAGCCTCTTCTCTCCATGTGAATTTGTGCACATTTTTATGTTGGAACATGGTGTTAGTAATAACCAGGCCATGTCCTGAGCAGAAATCCAACAGATATTTGCCATTATTATTAGCTTTGCTCTTTTCTCCAAATTTTCCCAAAATATTTTTGTATGTCTCACAATCATTTCCTACTCTGCTATTTAGGTCCCCAACAAGGACCAACTTTTCCTTTTTCATTGTGTCAGTTGCTTTTTCTAAAGCCTCAAAAAATTCCTCCACTTCTACCTTAGTAGAACCTTCTGTGGGACCATAGTCACAAATAAGTCTCATTGTCCAGTTCCCCATTCTCATATTTGCCCACATTACTCTACTTGAGACTGACTGCCATTCAAGAAGATTAGCCTCGTATTTTGTGTTGAATACTATGGCTACTCCTTCTTTTCCTTGATTGTCATTGCCTGAATATAACATTTTGTATTTATTGCTCAGAAAGATCTCACCAGTTTTGGTCTTTTTTGTTTCAGTCACCCCTATTATGTCGATCTGGTACTTATCTAATTCCTCAGCTAGCTCCCTTTCTTTGCCATTTAGGCTTCTTACATTGATAGTACCGATCTTTAACTCTGGTGATGTTGAGTTGGGGTTTATTTTCAGATTTGTTCCAGTAGCTGACTTTTCGCTGTTCGCCCTGGTTCCCTGGCGAAAACAACGGGGGCCTTGTTTAACCGGGCGACGCCCCCGCCGGCATGAAATTTTGTCATGTTGTACCATCATTTTTTATTTTGGTTTAACCAATAAGAATACAATTTGGTCGGCTAAGTCCCAAATTGCCAGCCCATCCTCGTTCGTTCAGTATCAAAGTAGATACCAACAGGGTGCACCACGAGAAGGTGAGGATTGGACATTAGGTCAGAAGCCCTGGTCGGTTCTCCGCATTCCTTTAAAGGCTATGTGGAGGTCTCCTCTCAGTTATACAGCTTTGACCCAATTCTCAAATTCAGTTTTATTTTCCTTTTTATACATGGGAACTATGAGACATCTATGTTAATCATCTGGCCTGATCATGCCTTCTGAATTATGCACTGCATGTATATGTTCATATTTGAGTGTCACTTAAGGATCATAGGTGTATAACTGGGAGAGGACCTCTGCATAACTTTTTAAGTAATATGGAGAACCATCTGGAGCTTCTGACCTAATGTCCAATCCTTATCTTTTTGTGGTGTACCCTGTTAGAAGGTGCATCCCATCAGTTCATTCAGTATCCATCCACTTGGATACTGAATGAACATGAATGAACTGCCAATTCTGAATTTAGCAGGTGACATTCTTAATGGCTTAAAATAAAATGATGGTGCAACATGAGAATTTCATTTCATGCTGGATAGGGTGTTCCTCCCAATTAACACCCCCCCCCCCCTTGCTTCTTACATTGATGGTGCCAATCTTGAGCTCTACTGATGATCAGTGAGGGACTTTTCCAGTAGTTGCTTTTAATGTTTTTTGCTGTTTGCCCTAGCAAGGGGCCTTGTTAACTAGGGATACACCCTAGCCAGCATGAAATTCTCTGATGTTGCACCGTCATTTTATTTTAAGCCAATAAGAATGAGAAGAAAAAAAAATGATGCTAGCCATTATGCAATTCCTCTTTTGATGTCTGCTTATACTGCTCTACTCTAAACTGCTTGATATTCAAGAAGATTATCATTGTGTTTAAGTAGTGTTGACTGCTATAGCTACCCTTCCTTTCTCTGATCACTACCACATGAATGTTGTTTTGCAGTTATTCATTTCAAGAGATATATCTGTGTTATGTCTTCTTTGTTTTGCTAACACTAATTATGTTGATATGGTACTTATGTAATTCTTTGCCTGTTCTACTTCTTTTCAATTGATATGTCTTACACTAATAGCTATTCTAATGTCTTCCAATCTAAAAGATAAGCTTAGGTGTTGACGGTTATTCATGACTTATTTTTTAACCATATTAACAACACCAAACAATTTTATCAAAAGATGTTTTATTAACTGCTTATATTTCGCTGAATTTCAAATCAGCATCAGAGCACAACACAGCTAGTATACAGGACAGATTCATGACTTATTTCTGTTGCATATGCTAGCTGTGTTGTGCACTGATGATGCTCATTTGAAATTCAGCAAAATATAAGCAGTTGATAAAACATCTTTTGATAAAATTGTTTGGTGTTGTTAATACAGTTAATAATAAGTCATGAAGGTCTTCCAATGTTGAGTCTGTTCCAAGTAACTGACCTTTTATGTTGCAATGGTTCATTCCCTGACAAAAACAGTGGGAGCATGTTTAACCAAGCGATGTCACACTGGCATCATCGCTTCTTGATTTAATAAGAGTACAATTTATTGGCTTCATCCTAAATTTCCAACCTATTCTCATTTATTCAGTATCCACACAGAATATCTACTAACATGTGCATCACAAGAAGGTGAGGACCGGACACAAGGTAAGTTTCCGTATCGCTTTAAAGATTATGTAGAGGTCTCTTCCCGGTTATTTAGCTTTGAACTGTTAAGTAACAAAGTGATTATGGAGGGGAAGGTCAAAAGAAGGCTAACTTTGAAGAGGCTAGGGAATCTAAGGTGCTTCAACTATGATGTCATCTTTGAGGACCTAAGTCGAATATAGGAACAAAGCATGGCAATTGCAATTTACAGTAAAAAAGTTATTTCATAGTTCTCATAGGTTATTTCAAATTGACAAAAATTCCTTCTTAAGAGCACATGTGGGAAAGGAGAAAGTAATGACAAATGCTTACAATTAAAAGATGGACTATGATCACTTTTGATCAGGCAAGCGATTAGACTTGGACTAGATAACTTATTTATTGGGAATGTTCCCAGCACATTTAAATATATGTTTAACTGCCTTATGAATGTTGATGTAATACATGAGTCCACACACTTTGTGTAATAAATAATATCCAAGGGGTCTGACAGCTCATCATTTATGTTCTGGCTTACAAGTGGTCTACCTGTTTGTTGCAAAATCTGTTCTTATACATGAACAATAATTTTATGAGATTAGTATTTTAATTAATTTAACAAAATCACTAGATGCAACGTTATAATCCAATTTCTTGGTCAACAGAGAGAAAATGGTATTAAACAATGTGTGCCAACATCACTCATATAAAGAGGTTTGATGTATAAAAAGTTAGAAGCTGTCAGATATATATATATATATATATATATATATATATATAAATAAAAAAAAAAAATTAAAAAAAAAAAAAAAAAAAAACCCAGCCTGGTTAGCCAAGTGAATAGCACACAGACTCTCCAACAGGCTACATGTCGAAATTTAATTGTGAACATGGATGTTTATGAACGTCATTGTCCAATGTGAGACTACCCATCCTATTTATCAGTGGCTTGACATGACTTAAATTTATGTTAGGTTGTTAGAGCAGGATTTTCACATAATTAAATTTTTACTCCACCCATAATATAAATATTAATGTACTACAGGTTTATTTATAACCTTTCATGGATAGGACTTACATTAAGTTATCTAGCTTATATAGATCTCTGAGGTTTTGCTTATCGGGAAAAAAAGGCATATGATAGGTACTAAAGGACAAACTGTTTTAAACATTAAGAAGATTTATGTATACATTCTGATCTATACAAAACAGTGAAACAAACTGGTAGAAAAGTTTAGATGTTGGCAGTTCATGTTTACAGAAGCCATAAGTCAGAGAGAGACTGTTTTTGAAATCAGCCTTAAAACATTTTCCAAGTCTCAACAAGTATGGCTGTATCAATTTACCAAAAATATGGGAGAAAGGATTACATAATACTTGTTAACTCTCTTTATCCAACAATAGCTGGTGCCAATTAAGATTTAAGACCTTGTGTTGTCCATGTCATTACAATTTTTAAACTGGTCCCAAGGTTTACTAATTGTTGTAATTTGTGCAGTGTGAACAGCAGACAGTGCTCTGAAGATGCTAAATATAACACCAGTGAAATATCAGCAAATAAATTAAATAAATAACAATTATTTTCTTATTATATTATTATTATTATTCAAGTAAACCAAAGTGTTTAATCTGGACTGAAGTTAAACTTTATTTAATATAGATTCCCTATACAATATTTTCAACTGAGAATAAAGGACAGTGCATCATGTACATGCACTAGTGTACCCTTTTCTGCATTATGCTATTATCAAATTCAGAATAACCAATATTAAAGTTATATATCACAATTGGATAAAGAATATCCAAAGGCTAACTGGAACTAGACTGCAAACCAAACAGAAAACACAGAGCAGATAAACACACAAAATATCAAAATATGTAGTGCAAAAATTTCTTATCAGCATCTTTGAGAACTGTATATCTCGAAAAGTTTTTTTTTTTTTTTTCACTTGATTGTAAATTAAATTTGCCGAGAAATTATATTCTTGTTTTATCCTTTATCCAAGTAATGGCAAACTAATTTTGCACACGAAGTATCTTTCACGACTAGGCTACTTGTATAGTGATGCAAATGAATTCACATAGGTTGTGTTAGTATTCCACAATACAAAACATTCTTTCAGGTGGTACCATGCTATTTATTATGGGAAAGGTCACTACCCAGACTGGTTTCAACCTTTATTGAGGTTTCATCAGTGGGAACCAGACCCAGAAGAGATGCAAAGTCGAATCAATGCAGAAATCTACATCTATCACCAATTCAGCGAAATTTAATAACAAGGTGATATACATGTGTTTTTGCTACTTATATAGACAGAATATATGATTTCTGCATTAATTATACAAGAAGCCTAATCGTGAAAGATATTTCATTTGCAAACTTAGTTTGTCCTACACTCCAATAAAGGATAAAACAAGAATATAATTTTTTTGGCAAGTTTAATTTAACTGAATATTTTATTTAAAATGTATATTACAAGAATTGTAATATAAATAACATTACCGATTTTAATTAAATGAAGCTTAAATAACTTGAGCATTTATGGGAGGGTTATAAAAAATGTGAGACCTCAAGAAACTAAACCCCATTTTATAGACTTCAGAAGATGCAGTTTCATAATAGTAACGTTTTCTCGTGCTATATCAGAACCTTTCAACCAGTCATACCAGTTTTGATACCCAAATTTAATGGAATGACACATGCCACTTTTTTTTAGGAAGAATTGAAAATCTCAGTACACATGGGTACTCAGTATATATACTCAGAAACAGGCAGTGAGATGATTTAACTTCAACGAAACCCCCCCTTTACTTCCCTTGTTTTCCACGATTTCAGACATTACTTCTGTCATGTATTATATCAATTGTATTATAATAAAAATCAATCTTCAAAAAATGTTAATACAAAAATGCAAAGACAAGTTATCAAAAATATATATATTATTTCTACCCACAAAAGGTTATAAAACTTAATACTAATTCAATGGGTGTGTGTGGAGGGGGGGGGGATTTCTTAAAATTACTATTATTTATTATTACTTTTTTTTTTTTTTGCATTTGTAATTTATCCTTCAATAATCCAGATTGCAAACATGAACTTTTCCAAGCCACTTCACACCTCCAATAAGGGTAGTAGTCTCACACCCAGCAATGAAATTCATCTTCAACATTTCAGACAATTACAAATATCTCATACCCAAGTGGGATTCAAACCTGTAACCTGCAGGTTGGACAGCAAGTATATCACCTTTTATTTATTATTCAGTTATTTAATTATTCATATAATATATATATAAAAACTCACCAAAGTCCTTGATACAGGAAATGCCAACCTAGCACAGCACAACATTATGAGAAGAAAAATGGACAGATGAACACGTACTATAAATGAATAATGCAAAGATATATTCTGTGTATATATATAATTATAAATTCTGTAACAAGAATATTTATTACCACTAAAATTTAAATCTCATTGTTGAATACAACAAGTTCAATGACATGAGCTTATTTTATCAGCATTCATTTGAAATATTAAATATTTCAAATATTCATTTGAAAACATATTCCAAATGGATTACTATTTATACTATAAAAAGCACATTAGCCTGAAGAATGAAATAAACAGCCAGATCACAGATTCTGTCACCTATCATCTTTTAGCTTCTGATGTCAGCCTAAGTGTGTGTGTGTGTCAGACTGGGGAGTATGATCTTTATTACTATCATAATTTGCTTCTGCTATATAAAAATATGATAAATGCATGTATTTATTTTTAACAGCCTATTGGCTCTTTATATTTAAGTAACTTAATGGATGCACCTGTTTGACAACTTGTATATCAGAGTATATAAGTTCTTTTTGCTATACCCTTTGGTATTAATTTGGTCTAGCTACTCACTGATGAAGCCTCAAAAAGGCTGAAACCGGTCTGGGTAGTGACCTCCCACCATAATGTAATAACAGCATACATTTCTTAGGAAATGTGTTTTTACATTATGGAAAATACCAAGAATAGCGATCAGAACTTTACCACCTTTGCTGTGAGTTGCCTGGTATTGTACTACGTACTAGGACTACTTGCATTAGCTCACGCTAGTAATCGCCAATACTTTTATAGTTTACTATATTCGGCATGAAACTCTCTGATTCCAATCTTTGAGTTTCTTATTCGGTTTTAAAACAATGTGGGATTTAATATCCCCTTAATTTAAATAACATTATTCTTTTTTTTCCTCCCTCCAGAAATCTTTATAACTGCATTTTCTTTTAAAGGGAAATTATCAGATCCCCAGACACATCATGAGCATCATGTATTACTTTCACTCAAGCAAAAAAGCAAGTTCTATAATTCCAGCAACAAATGAACATCTTACACTCCTAATTTCATCAAAATGAGAGGATATGAAAGGAGTGCTAAAAGAGGCAAGGAAGGGGGGGAAGAGAGAGAGAATTATTAGTCTGTTACTGAGACATGGTAGTACTGAGTTAAGAAAAAGGGCTATGATAGCAGTTGGATCAACTGCTATCATATCAATGTGCAAGATGTGTAAAAAATGAATGTAGCTTTTTAGATGTGAGGAGTCAGTCTGATGGTAGAAAAGTTTCAACAAGAGGGTCTGTTCTGCACTTGACTAGATTTGGCATCAGGAGCCTAATGAAATTATTTACTGAGGTGAGACCTAATTCAGGATCAGGTAAACTAGATCATCATGGGAAGAATGATGAAAATGTAATTTCAGCTAAGGCATGCACATGTCATAATATGAATGTCAAATAAGCATAGCTATAAATCTGATAAAAGGATGGACCTATCACCAGATAGGTCACTTATCCCTGAATCCTCTCCAGCATCTCCCAGGTGACCAAATCCATGAAGAGTAGGGAAGATATGGCTGAAACAGCCTTATAAGAAGGGGTAACAACCTCACTATTTGTATTTATGTGTTTTTTTCAACATCAAAGTAATTACTTGAACCATTTTGCCAAATTTTGCAATATGCCCTCTGAACTTCAAGTCTCTCTCTCTCCACCTTTATCCCCCAAGTCCCAAGAATCTTGACACACCATGGATGTACAATAAGGCTTAGAAACATTTATGCTCCATCCAATGGAACAGTTAGACATTCTTCCTGGAAATGCAGCCATATTTATAAAGTGCCTACTATCACAGCAGCTGGAGAATAGAATTTTAATGAAACCTTGCATTAGACAAAATAGGAGTAAACTATTTTGTCTAAAACCATTAAACTGTTGGAGGTTTAATGGAATATTTACAGCACTAGGAAAGAATTAAAACTAATTTTAATGCTTCCAATATTTCGTCTCAGTCAGTGAGACATCTTCGGAGATTACAAATAACTCTTGTAAATGAAACACATGGGTGACTCTAAAGTCCTATCTATGGGTGTTTATTGGTGGTCTAGGATGTAAAGTGGACCTCTGATTTTTGAAAGTTTTATGCATCCATATTTATTTAAATTTGGTTGATTTCTGAGTGCTACTGCAGATTGTAAAACACAGTCTTTCCTTTTTGAATTTATTATGGTGGAGCAGGTGGTTTTCTTCCAGGAGACCCTGTGGGTTGTATTCAATAAATAGTCTGCTAGGCCAGATTGACCATATTGAAAGAGAGGTTTCACTGGAACAAAGATTATAGGCTGTATTGATTAGAGTTTTAATAATACCATATTGTTGAAAGGGGTGGTGGTGGGAAAGTCTGTGAATGTATCTGTCTGTGTGAGTGGGTTTTCTATATATACAGTGAAGAAAACATTACCATTAGGAAGGCATGTTACTAAGGTGTCTAGGAAAGGAAAACTATTGTTATTTTCCTTTTCCATCATGAACTGGATTATTGGATGTAGACTATCGAGGTGACTGAAGGAGTCTAATGTGTCTGGGCCATGAGGCCAAATAGAGAATACTTCATCTACATATCTTAACCAGATAGAAGGTTTGAGAGAGGCAGAGTCTATGGTTTCTTTTTCAAAATTTTCCATGTAAAAATTGGCAAGAGAGAGAGAGAGGGGAACCCATTGCAGTTCCCTCTGTTTGTAAATTTTGTTCTTCCAAGAAAAATAACCAGAACTGATGGCAAGGAAAATAGATCTAAGATATCCAAAGGAAAAACGTTTTTTAACAGTGCTAAGGTGTCATTTAAGGGAACATTAAGTTAGATTTTCAATCAAGTTTTTAAATGGGTAGTTCATATATATATATATATATAGGATGCGGTAAGTCCAGTGAGGGAGATAAGAGAGTTAGGCAGCTGTTTTGACAATTTGTAGCATGGCGCATCAATGGCATCTATTATAGGTCTTAGAGGGGAATTAGGTTCGTGGATTTTAGGTAAACCATATATCTGGGTGGGGGAGGGGAGGCAAGAACCAAACGGTTTGAGTTTTTTTTGTACTGTCAAGGGCCAGGAAGATAAGTTTCTTAATTTTTTAAATAGTGTTTTTGTGGGATGTAGGAAGTGCAATCTCAGAGAATAATATCCATCCATTTTTCGTTTATATTTTGTGGCATTAAGGATGATTGTGGTATTACCTTATCCACTCTGGTGATGACGATACTTTTTTCTTTCTGTAACTTTCTGAGAACAGCGAGTTGGCCAGAAGATAAATTACTTTTTTTTTGGTGGTGAAGACTGGGAGAGGATATTGGCAACATCAAGTCTGATGTTGTTGGCTATTCCCAGAGCTAAGTGACAGATTCTGCATTCGATGTTGTACATTATATCTAGCAACGGCACTTCTTTCAGTGCAACGGCAAAATCGTGGCTGAGAATTAGGGCACTAACAGCATTTTCGTTGAGACTTTTTGAAGGCAGATTCACTATCATATGGAGCAGTTGAATTCATGGTTGATTTAGATTTACACTTAGTGTTATACTTTTTGATATGCTTATTTTATTTTATTTTTTTGGAATTCTTTTTGTGGAAGATTTTCTGAATATCTGAAAGAACGGATCAAAGTTCAGGGTTGAGTATTGCAGAGAGCTCAGATTGTAATGAGCCGATGGCAACCTTAATGCCACAGAATATAATCGCAAAACTGAATATTATTCTTTGAAGTCATGCTACCTACATCCCACTAGATCACGATCCCACATAAACGCAAGTTAAAAAACATACTTAAAATTTTATTTTGTAATGTCCTGGAAACTGGACATAACAAAAAAAAAACCTTCTGTTCTTGTCCCACCTTCTTCCCATTTCTTGGCCACTGCTTCGGAAGGATTTCAGAAATGCCATCACCATCCCCTACATCTGGGGCACATCAGAAAAAATAGCCAAGTCTTCAAAAAAAGTACACCCTCTACTCACCTTTGAAGCACGACAAGAAACTTAATACCCTTATGTGGTCTACCAAAGATCAGCTCCCCCACCTCTCTCAGTGCCTGGAGTATATAAAGTACCCTGTTCCTGCAAGCTGGCATACTTTGGACAGACAGGTAGATCAACGACTATCCACACAAATCCTACATCTGCAATCATGACTATGGTCAATCTGGCCTTGCAGACCATTTATTGGATACAACCTAGAGCCAACTTTTCCACTATCTAGAGATCCACCAGTTAATTGATGCCCACAGGTATAGATTTTGCAAATTTTCAGAATATTTTATCATGTCTCACATCAAGACCTGCTCCATAAATTACTACCATTTAGTCTACTTGCAGCTGAGTAGCAAGCTTTTTTTTTTTTTCAGGATGACGGTTCCCTCTCTTCAAGGTTCTCCATCAATGCAGGAATGTCTCAAAAATCTGTTCTCTCACCTACCTACCTTCTTTTATAGATAAATAACCTACATTTAATCACCACTAATCCTATCCACAGCAAATTTGATGAGAGTACACTCCATTTATCATTATCATTTGACAAGCAATGCAGTACTCTGACATCCCAAGCTTCAGGATCATCTGCAACCAGTGGCTTAAATGCTAAATGGCATGCCATGCCACCCTTCAATGAGGAAAGGATAACCTGTTTAGTCCTCTAATGCTACCAAAAGCACTTTTGCCATTTTTTTTTCTTCTATTTTTTCACAAAAGGGACATTAGCTCACTTACTCTTACCCTAAGTAATACACAAATGACTACTGGATCAAATCTCACATCTTGGACTGCCAATTTACCTTCAGTCTCCTCCAGCATAACACATTACAACACAGCTTTCTCGGCCTCTAAATTAAAAAAAAAACTATGCATTGTTTTCAACTAGATCAGTAAAAGGGACCAAGTTATGCAGTCCACAGGATCCTTCCTTCCCTCACTGATTTACTTCAACCACTACCTCACATTGTTCAGCACTGTATCTTTTATACAGGTACTTCCATGGCAAGTGTTCCAACTGTCGGGCCTGTAAAGATGAGCAGACACTGCTTGATGTCCCTTATCAATCCAACGGAAAATACACAACCTCTTTCTCATCTTCTTCATTTATTCTATTATTGTTATTATTATGTGACACCTCCAGGGAGTCCAAAGACTCATCGAGGGAGAGTGGGCCAACAGCATCGAATGATTTATCCCTTCCAACTACTAACCATGCTCAAACTTGCTTAACTTTTTGCAAGCCATTACTAGCAGAGGCTCTACGAATCAACCAACCTTTGCTTAACCAAGAGATTCGTAAGAAAAGGATCTATCTACCTCTATTCTCTGGAAAAGTTCATGAAGTGTTTCCCAACATCTACAATCTTCAGCTCTTTAAGAAATCCCCCCAACCCATCACCTGTATCATACACACCGCCCTGATGTGCTTAAGTTCAACTGTTGGTGTACTACTTCTACTAGGAAAAAGTTCTTTATCTATAGAGAATTTTATTTAATGCAAAAAAAAAAAAAAATACATATTTGCTAAGTAATATCGTTTTCATTTTTTTTACAATTTTTAATATTATTATTATCAAGATCTCCATGGAGTCATAAGATCCAGTGTAGAAAAATTATATCATTTATTATAAATAATGCATGATATGGAACTCCAAAAACCAGATAAATTTGCATTATACACTTTCTTCTTCGTGAAAATAACCGGTATCGATATTTATATTTGGAAATGATGAAATTATTAATTCAGCCAACTGAGTCCAATACTGAAAGGCCATTAAAAAACATTGATTTATAAACCTTACCTTGCTCTCCAGTGGTGGGAAAAGATATAACCGCATCTTTTTTTTTAACTAATATTCGGTTATGTGAACACGTTGGTCGCAAGATTTTTTTTTAAGGGGGGGGGGGGAGTGCTTGGCTATTCCCTCCAGATTTCTAATCCAACATTCACTATTACTAAAATTTCTGATTAAATTAAAAAAAAAAAAAAAGTATCAGCGACTTAGCGGATGTGGTACATTTAAAATCCAGCTGTTCTCGTCATGTGAAGTAAAAGATTAAAACTTTTTAGAGATGTTAATTTTCGTCACGTTCAACAGAGAAAATGGTGCCCCATTAAACATGGCGATTACATCTATGCCGGCAGCATATTATTATGAAATATAAAAATCGCCAATCATGTGCAAATAGCTATAATTTCACACTTCTTTCTATGGCAGTTTAGTATTTCCCGCTAATCTTTTCTAAATAATTTTCAATTAAGGTTTTCATAAATATACTAACAGTACTTTTACAAACACTTACAACAACGAGAGGTCAAGACGAACAGTACAACCTTGTAATACGACTACAAGACGCATGCGTAAAAAAATAGTTAAAAATATTCAGAAATACACCGAGGCCAAGTTCGACCACGGTTCGGTGCAGCACAAAAAGGGAATGTTTAAATGTCTTTTGGTGTGGTGATATTAATATGACCATTACCAATAGAGATATAAAGCTTCACCATTCGTACTATAAACAAATTTTTAAAGAAATGCAATACTTTATATTTACACTGTTTTTTTTTTTTTATTTTATCAGTGACAGAAGAAAAAGGGAAACGAGTCTGAATTTCCCTTCCCAAAAGTATTGTGAATTATCAGTTAAACAAGCGTTTCCTAGATTTTTCCAACGATGGAACACTTCACAAATTCTGAAATTTTCACGGAACACCTTGGTTATTTTGTAATGTATTAATAATTAATTCTGGCATAATCATAAAAGTATTAGTACACTTAGGTATACAGTGTGGCATATTGACAAATATAAAATTACATTTAAATCAGTTATCAATTACTGGACTAATGCAATCTTGTTGCATATTGTATGTTCCTCAGGCCAACATCATTAAATTAATTTGTGCTGGTATTCATTGACATGTCCCATTCTGATCACCAAAAATTTATCATATAAATACTTACGAGTGAATGCAGCATTTTTCTCCTGTGTGCTGGTAATTTTCCCCTCCTTTTGTACATCCTGGAGATCGCTTTGTGGGCTGGAGGTAAATGAATCACTATCTGTTCCGTCACAATAAGAGATTTCTTAACACCAAAATTAAACAAAGTCCCTTGTCTCATTCATTTTAAAATTTAAATCTGAAGCCTATTACTTATAAAAAATCACGGCACTACGGTTTCGAAACGAGCACTTCCACCCTACAATACGAACTTGCAAAGAAATTATTCAGTATTACTAGATTTAAGAAGCGGATACAGACTACCTTGATCTTCAATTTCAGTGGAAAAAATTTCTTTATACTTCCTTGCTGATTGGTCACTAACATTTGCAACACAGATGTTATTTCGTTTCAGTTTTGAGAACAGAGGATACGCTGCCCACTGTTGTAATCGGCTTGCTGGCAATTTTTATGACCGGTCATAAACAACAGTATTCCCTTTCCCGAATTACTTCCATGTTTAGCCAAAGCCAGCAAAGGTTGGTTGATTGGTAGAGTCTCTACTACTAACGGCTCATGCAAAAAGTTATGCAAGTTTGAACGCGGTTAGTAGTTGGAAGGGTTAATCGTTCGTTGGCACACTCTCCCTTGATAAGTCTTTGGACTCCCTGGAGGTGTCAAATAATAATAATAATAAATCCTTTAAAAATACATAGCTTGGTCACTGACATCATGGAACACTCATTCACTTTCTGCAGAACACAATTTGGGAAACCCTGAGTTAAACAACAGCAAAAAAGAAAACGAAACTTAATCAATATGATGTTTGGAATTATAATAGAATAATTATTTATATAATAATTATTATTTTATTATTTACTAATATTTATAATTATTCCATATAATTATTTATATATAATAGAATGATTATAATTATTATAATAGAATAGTTAATGATAGTAATTTATGAAAAACTAAAGCACATGTCATTATTATTATTATTATTATTATTATTATTATTATTATTATTATTATTATTATTATTATTATTATTATTATTATTATTATTATTATGAGAGCCTGTGTAGCTCAGTAGAAGTGGCGTTTGCACTCTACAGCGCTTGACCGCACGAAGAAAGGATTTGGTAGTTCAAATCTAGTTGCCGACTAGAGGAAATTTTTCTAAGCCTTTTTTCGGTCGGTTCCCGAGTTAGTCAATCTCTGGAATGGGCTAGCCGGTTTATTTCTCCAGGAAACTCGGGTTTTTCGTCCCGTAAACTCAAAAAATTCGACCGTAGAGCCCACACTATTTTCAGACATTAAAAATATTGTGTTAGGGTTAGAGACCACGAGATGGCGACACTAGCTTGCCGCCTTCTTCACTGCGTACCGATGAATCAGTGATAGCCTTGGGCCAGCTATCTCTCTGATTGGCTAACAGTGGAGTTTGAACTGTACACCCAGTCTCCAAAAGTTAGATAGGATAAACGGCCCCGCCTACTCCCTATACGGGAACAACATAGACGTTAGCTGATTTTTTATTTATTTTTTTATTATTATTATTCGACACACGGTGGTATCGCTGTTCCCGTTTTTTATAGTTTTAAAGTGGTTCCAACTTCTGTTTTTAATTTCAAAGTGTTCCCAAATAACTCTACTTGTCATACCGAAGACAGTGATATAAAATTCACCGAAATCAGCAAAGAAGAAATCAAATTTTGAAGAGTTTAAAAGTGAACAGAGAGGACTGTGGTCAACAACGAGCGAAGAACGATGGACGTCGCCATCTTTACAATCACACTACAGTTGCTCAAAGGAAGAAGGGTAAGTTATGAAGTGCATCAAATATCTGAAGGATTTATCGTCCGACGGAAATCATATAACCTGTAGGAAATGCAGTAGGATTCTACACTGTACATGTGCCGGCCTTTCAGAAACAACCTGGCAACGTAAAACCATTGCAACACGCGAGGAATGAAAGTGTCTACTCTTCAGGAAGAACCAAGAAACGCACCTAAGGCACCCACCTACAACGCAGCCGATTATACCGGAGGCAATATCAGACGACGAACTGAACAGACAAAAAAATACAGGTGAGTCCTATAATTTGAACTCCTTAAATATACTAATAGAAAACGGTCTAGTGACTATTAAAGCCAGCTTAGTAGATCTTGTGCAAGAACTCTTTGACAAACTGAACGAACAAATAGCAAAAAAAATCCAGCGATATGAAGATTTGGGCAAACATAATAATTTAGCAGTGATAGAAATGTTGCAAACGGTAAAAGACACTAAAATCAGAATTATAGCGTTAACCGGTAACACAATTTGATGAAAGAGACATCTGCACTCTGTCAAGAACTTGAGTCCCTAAAATTACAATACGAACGTTTAAATCAGCAACAACATAACGGTGTTCCTGAAACTACACTTACAGAAAATCTCAGGGACGTAGTTTTAAAATTAGACCATGCAATTGATATCCCCCTACAGCTTAACAACATTCAGACCATAAATTGGATTCCCTGGGAAGAGCAAAAACAAAGGCTTGCCACATAGTTCGTCTTACAAGCAAGTTCACAAGAGACAATCTCATAAAAGCCAGCAGACAGAAAATTACAATTGCCAAGGACTTGAACGCATTGCAAGACAATACACCAATCTTCCTATTCGAATATTTAACACCATTCAACCAGAATCTGTTGTACCAAGCAAGAAAAGCAAAAACAGAAAAAAATTACCAATTTTTGTGGATCAGAGACGCCAAGATATTCTTGAGGAAGTCACAAACTTCAAAGCTGATACAAATCAAAAGCTCAGAAGACAAAGAAAGACTGCCACAGTGAAAAAAGTCTCCTACTTAGTTCAAAAAGAAGACCACAAGAAAAATGAATGTGAACCATCAAGACAGATGTAATAACACCTGAATATATTGACAATTTCACTTTGATCAGACCTTTTGATATCATTCATTTGACCTCTCAAACATCAACCTACTTCCAACACATCAATCAACTCAATAAAAAATATCTAACCGGTGTCATCCTCAGATAAGCTTATTAAAAAGCTTCGAGGATGCAAGCTGAGACATTACATCACAATCGAGATCAAGAGAAAGAAAAAAAAAGTTATTACATTGAAGTGCTGTAGTTACAGCGCTAAAATATATTAAATGCAAAAATTGTAAAATATAACATTGTTATACTATAAATACTGTTAAAAATGTAATCTTATTCAATTGCAAACTATAAATTATCATCTATAATAACTATTATTAACACATTATACAAGAAAAGAAATATTTGTATGAAATTCATTGTAAAAAAAAAAAAAAAAAACTAGAGCAACATGTTTTGTAAATGCATGATACGCAATCAAAATTTTAATAATAAAAAGCATTGAATTAAAAAAATAATATCATTATTATTATATGTATGTACTCATATTTATAAATTTAGGGACACAAAAACACGTGTGTTTTTGTGTCCCTAAATTTACAAATATGAGTGCTGATCACCGTGTAACCTTAAAAGAAAGAATTATATGTATGTAATTTTTAAATTTTGTAATTTCTATAATTTTATAAAATAATTATTATATGTATGCAAGACATAATAAAGTGCTTAAAATTATTATTATTATTATTATTATTATTATTATTATTATTATTATTATTATTATTATTATTATTATTATTATTATTATTACCCTTTCCACACTATAAAGAGTAAATTTTACAGTAATATCTCACAGCAGTAGGGCTACAGTAAATCCTGCCGAACATATTCAACAGGAAAGCGTTAACTGTGTTGTTTTCGAATCTTTAAATAATTGGACAGATAACTTTTATACAAATTCTGAATCACCATACTACACACAAACAAAAGAATCATTAAGAAATACTGGCATACACTATGAACCCTACTCAGTGCCGAATTTACGTATAAGCTAAAAAAGTTGCAGCTTAGGGCCTCCCAATATGCCGGGGTCTCAAATAAAAATACAAAAAGACCAGCTGATGTAATTTAAAACAGTAGGGGCGTCTGGGTTTTGTATAGCTTAGGGTCTCAGCAAAGTCCAAATCCGGCCCTGACCCTACTCAATAACATCCTGACGTATGTCAATGATCTATTCTTGGCCGAAGTTTCTATAGGTGAAACAGAAGCATCTACGTATAACATTAACAATTACGAACGTTACACATTATGTAACCACAAAAAAGACGAGGCGGCATAATCGCATTGTAAAAGAAAAGTACACTGTGACCAAAACTGTAAGCGCTTTCGAACATGCAGAAACAACACATTTAGAAATCATGACTAACTACAACCACAAATACACGATAAACACAATATAGAGACCCCAGATAAATAGCCTCTCAGCTTCCTAGAAGAACTAAAAACATGGCTAAAAGACATCAACAATTTCACAATAGATAGACGTACCCTAATAGGTGATATTAACATTAACACCCTCGACCATGGCTCTCCAACTACTAACACATATTTTGACATATTAAGTCAGTACAACATAAACTCGACTATAAGCTCCCCAACAAGAGAAGAAATTCTAAACGACTCACTAACACGATCATGCATAGATCAAATAAATATACGGGCCACTATTACACAAAACATCATCGGCAATCACTATCAAATTAGCTGACCACTACTTTATCGAAACTTCATTCCACAAGACCACCGTTACATTCCCTAGATGATATAAACCGCACTAGACAAACCCCACTCTACAATCATAGCAAAAAGTATTGCTGATAATCTTATAAAAGACACAAACTGGAACAAACTACTTACTATAAATGATCCAATAACTTTATACGAGAGCCTAAAATTTCTATTTACAGAGATGTACAGAAAGGCAACAAAACACCAAAGAAACAAGAGATATGCACTAAACAATTCCTTGATAAATCCATGATATCCTTAACAGCATTGCAATAAAAAACATTCCATGAAGAGAGTAAATAATGTCACCTACTATATTCACCTAAAATATTGTACAAAAACACAAGAAACCAGCTAACAACTAAAATTAGAAGCACAAAAAAAAAGATACTACTTTCAGAAATTAGCAAAATACAGTGCCAATATGAAAGAGACATGTTCTAGACTTAATGAACTAATAACCCGAAAAAGGAAAACCTCCCCACAATATTTTATCACCAATAACTTCGGTCAGGAGAAGAACCAGGAGGAACTCGCAGATTCATGTAATTACACCTTCATAAAAAACATATAACTTGTAGTTTAACAGCAAACTATTGTTTGCTGTTAAACAACAAGTTCAACAGCAAACAATATACTTTCCTCCTGCATCCAAATTGGAATTGAAAGATGCTGTCTCACAATTAAAGCAAAAGACGAATCCATGAATTGACGAAAATAGACTCAGACAGCTCCTAACACATTTTGCAAAATTAATCTTGTACTTCTGAAACTTTTGAACATTGATATTCGACACTGACGCTATTATCAAACAACTAAAAACAGCGATAGTTAAACCTATCTACAAATGTGAAAAATAAATGACGTTCACAACTACAGACGTGTCATCTCTAAACTTCTTGAAAAAGTGATACACACAAGGCTAAAAAACTACTTACAGAAATATAGCATCATCTCACAAAAGCAGTATGGTTTCCAGAAAATGAAGAGCACAGCCATATTATTAGAAACCATTACAAACAAACTAAATAAAACTCTCGATAAAAACAAATTTGCTATCCTCATACTCCTTGATCTTACCAAAGTTTTTGATACACTTGACCATAAAATACTGCTGACGAAACTTTACTCAGTCGGAATAAGAGGGATATGGTATATCTGGTTTAGGAATTATCTCAGACAGAACGCAAGTAACAAAAATAGGCACATATCGCAGACAGGAAATGCAAATAATACAGTACGGTGTCCCTCAAGTAGCAATATTATCACCCACACTATTCAAGATATACATAAATGATATTCAAAATTTGGCCATAGAGAGTAAAATATATCAATACGCATATGGCAAAAAACGACTAACAGTACACACAGAGAGACATAAACACGGCACTCTTAAAAGCACAATATGACCTAAACAAAACAACTAGCTGCTTCTACTACAGTTCAATAGCAGAAGTAACGATATATAATGATATATAGTCACAAATAACATTGCATTAACCATGGAAGCTGCCACTGTTCCGAAATCAATCCCGTAACACACGCTAAATACATTGGTTTATACGACAACCACCTTAGATGAAGTAAACATATCGAATAACATCATAACAAAAAACCCAATATTGCTGGAAAACTCTTCGAAGCAAAATTTATGATGAAACCAACGTAAAAAAGCTCATATATCATGGAATTTGTGAAACAATGTTAAAGTATGGTATAACAGTTTACGCAAACATAGCAAACAGTCACATCATATTTAGAAAAACTTTGCCGGATAATCGTTTCAATGATGCTTTGGAGACCCATTACACTCAAGGAATTAATCGAACCTCAAATGGCAAAATACAGAATCCTGAGTATACAGAAACTAAAACACTATTTCAACAACGCTTACCGTAATAACAAAGAAACGTATTTCATAACCAGATCAAACAAAGTAGGCATTATAATAATTTGTATGGAGCTACCATGAGAGAGAGCATCTTTTACCCACATTACTCAACAACTGGCTAATAGTAATAACAGTAATAGAACATTAAAAGCCGAACTATGGAAATTGTATCAGCATACTTAGGACCGCAACAATTACCTTGCATTTCCCATAAAACATACTAATCACAGTAACAAACGCTAATAAAAACAAAAATGAAAAATTTAATTCATTTAATCCCACTGGCTTCAGAAAAGCTGACTTAAGCTTCGAAGTCACTGGACTACTCTGCCTCATTATATTTTTACTGCGAATATTAGCATCTAAATCATTTTCACAATATATCAAAATATTTGTGAAAATGGGACGTAGAGCTAGATACTCGAATTGGCTTAGCAAGCTCAATATTGCGGGAGCTTGGCCGTTCGGTAGTACTGAAGCGGGAGTTAAGCCAGAAGGCAAAGCTGGCTGTCTTCAATACAGTCTATGTCCCCATCCTCACCTATGGTCATGAGAGGTGGGTAATGACCGAAAGAATGCGGATACGAATCCAAGCGACTGAAATCAGGTTCCTTCGAGGGGGTTGCGGGGCTGACAAGACTCGACAGAGTCAGAAGCTCTGCAATTCGGGAAACCCTCAATACTCAACTGCTGCTTCGCCGTGTTGAGAGATCACATATACGTTGGTACGGGCACCTGGTCAGAATGCCACAAGAGAAGCTTCTTCAGCAGGCCCTCTTTGCCAAGCCAGAGGGTGGGAGGCCACATGGAAGGCCAAGGACTCGCTGGATAGATTATATCCAAAACCTTGGGTGGACAGGTTTGGGAATCCCACCTGAGCTTGGTGGCAGAGGATCGTGACCATTGGAAGTTCCTCTTGCAGCTGTTGCCCCCACAACCCAATTAGGAAAGATGGGCCTTGAAGATATATGTATGTATGTATATCAAAATATTTCAGTACTTTAGGTCACATTACCCTATTATGCAAGCAATCAAATCTGAAATTATTATTATTGGAACGAAGTGGAGGGCACTCCTATTCATTTATATATCAATTCCATTCCTTTGCTTTATATAAGATACATACATATACTCAAATATACTTAATTATTCAAATGACGTTCTTAGTCTTTTACAAACCGTATTTTAAATAAAACAAAAAACCGAAGTGTTTATTGCATAAAACAAGTAAATTAATAGTAATATTAAAATTACCAAATATAACGTAATAGTATTATCTTCGAGTGTTCGTAGATAGCAAGTTGAAGTTTACGGGCTATGTCGTAAAGATTGAAAATAGAACTCAAGGATGTAATTTATCAACGCCTTTACTGGGCGTTGATAAGACCTCACTTGGACTATTGTGCACACATCTGGTCTCCTGATTTCTATTGTGATTTTGATATAGTGGAGAGTGCAAAGGAGAGTGTTAAAATGATAACAGGATTGTGGAGTACTGATTATGAAGACAGACTGAGAATTTGCAGACTGAAGAGACTAGCAAACAGCAGAAAGAGGGATAACATGATTGAGATGTAGAGACTTCTGAAAGGGTCATTTAGTATTTAAGTTGATGGAATATTTCAGTTTCTGGAGGGTGGGGAAAGTAAAAGAGGGCATCCTTGTAAGCTAAGAATGAATTCTACTAAAAATGGGTGGGGGATTAGATTTTTCTCTCATAGGGTGATGTGTGATTGGAATGAATTGTCATTGGATGTTTTTGTGTGCAAGCAGTGTAAATGATTTCCAGAACTATGGTGCATGTAGTATGTGGCCTCCCTCAATGAATCTCTGATTCCCTTGAGGTGTCGCTAAAAAAATCAGCAAAAGCCTTTTTATTCCAGTGTAAGAAGTAGGTGAGGCGATTTTAGCCCTATGTAAGTTTTCGAGACTCAGAGCAGTTCAATCTCCACTGGGAGCCAATCAGAGATAGCTGGCCCAAGGGTATCAGCAATTTAATCGGCATGAAGAGACAGATAAGAAGTGTCGCCATCTCGAGGTCCCTGACCTTAAAACAATATTTTTTTTTTAGAAATAGAATAGGTTCAACGGACGATACTCATGAGTTTCCGGGAAGAAAAACCCGAGTGTCTGCAAGAAAAAACCCGCTTACCCGTGCCAGAGATCGCATAACTCGTGAACTAGTCGGAAAAAGGCTTAGAAAATGTTGTTCTAGTCAGCGACTGGATTTGAACCCAAGTCTTGCTTCTTGCAGTCAAGCACCATAGAGTGCGAACGACACTTCAAATGAGCTACACAGGCTTTGGAGTTGTCTCTTAATAATAATAATAATAATAATAATAATAATAATAATAATAATAATAATAATAATAATTATGAGCTTGTGGAAGTGGTGTTTACACTTCTCAGTGCTAAACCGTCTGAAGAAACAGCATCACTAGTTTGATTCTAGTGATGCCCTTTCTTCAGACGGTATAGCATCTTAGATGAACTTTTGCTAAGCCTTTTCCGACCGGTTCCCGAGTTAGTCGACCTCTGGCAGGGGCAAGCAGGTTTATTCTCCCTCTTGCTCGTGAAACGGAACGAAAATCCCGGAATTCGGGATTTTCGTTCGTAAACTCAAAAAATCGACTGTGGAATCTACACTCTTTTTAGACATTAAAAATATTGTGTTAGGATTAGGTACTACTAGATGGCGACACTTGTTAGCTGTCTCTTTATTATGTGGCTCTTAATTAGTGATAGCCTTGGGCCAGCTAGCTCTGATAAGCTACCAGTTGAGACTGACCTGCCCACTCAGTCTCCGAAAGGTGCTAAAATGGCCTCGCCTACTATATGGAAATAAAGGGCAATTTTTATATTTGGTTTATTATTCTGATTTTCTTCTTTTGAATTTTGATAATTATTACGTGACATCTCCGAGCAGTCCAAGGACTCATTGAGGAGAGATAATCCACCACCTACACATAACGCCATCTATTGCCGACCACCACTATTATTTTTTCTCTGTAAATGCTTGTGTTCTCGTGGCCGATTTGTCTGTATGCAGGATGAAGATCTCGAGTTTCTGGGAGAAAAACCCTGTTACGTCCGTGTGAGAGCATTTAACTCAATTTCAATTGAAAAAATCCATCAGACCCTTGAAGAGAATTATATTTCGGCCTTTTTCAATCGAAGGGTGCAACGTGAGGTTGTTCTTTCAGTTGCGCTATGGATGCACTTCTGTCCCTTATAATCTATACCATATAGACACTTTACACTTCACTCATCTAAAAGAGAAACATTTTTTATGTTAACTACTTGTCTTCTCTTGCTATTTAACTATTTTGGGGGATAAAAACATGACCTTCATTTAGATAAACACTGCAACATGAAAAAGAAAAACATGTTAAGATTCCTCTCCTGAAAGGAATGTGTTTTGCATTGTACAATATCGAGGCAATTAAAGTGAAGCCAACAGCCTTTATATACAAGTAGATTATTTGTGGAGATATTTCATACGCCAACTTTCTTTGCTTATACTTGAGTATAGAATCAAAGCAAGAATAAAATTTCTTCTCTAATATAATTTACTTGATAAACAAGCGAAAAATATTTCCATAACTATCTCTCATGCAGTGTATTTTAAGAGTATAAGGATAAATAATATTATTAGTTGTATATGGAAAATATATTTTTGCCTCGATTTAGCCAGAGTATCTTTCTGTGTCAAGCCTTTGCTAAGGGGACCTAAAAACATTTAGTAACTAAAAAGGTTTTAGTGACCCTTTCCAGAATGCATGGAAATATTCATATTAAGGAAGTTAGTCCTAAGTCACCAGTCTCTGTATACCAGTAGCCTGGTCATGAACATTTTTTCCTGCGCAATCAATATTTGCTTATGCTTGGGCATTAGGATCAGGCCCGGCCGAAGGTATTTTTGCGCCCCAAGTGCGAAGAAGAAGCCTTTGGGGCGCCTTTTAAAGGTTACAGAGATTTAATATTAAATTTACATACATTTTTACGAGGAGTTTCTCATGCTTTCACTGATAAAAAACCTTACATTTCGATTGTTCTGAATTTTCATGTATTTAATAATCTAAAGGCTTGATATAAAAATTAATATACATAATAATAAGATTAAAATGTCACTAATAATAAAAATAAAAATAATTGAATATAGTTACCTTGAATTTAATGCAAAAGTCACATATATATCTATTTACAAAAATTTTTGTTTCCGGGCTTTTGCAGATGATAAGTCGTGAATTTGATCTTCAAATTTGATATTTTTTATATATATTTTTTAAAGAACATCGTGTTCTATAGAGATAGTTGCCAGTCCTGTCAGTCGCTCTTGAGACATAGTTGATTTCAAATAATTTTGAATAAGTTTAATTTACAGAAACTTCTCTCACACAACGCTACAGTTATTGGGAGAGTTAACATCATTCTCAATGCAACAGCCATATTAGGAGCAAATGAATTGCAACACATATAATGGTGTCCAATCTGATTTTATTAAAGGGGACCGTGCTGTTATTTCCTCTAACATCAGTCTCGTTGATGTCATTTGAGTTTGTTAGTGCTGCTTGCAGATCCAAACATTTTTTTAAAAGTTCATCTTTAGAGAGGTTTTTTAATTTATTTACATGATATAGAAAACTGAATAAATAAATGTGGCTATATAATTGCATAACTCTTTCTTCTACGGAAATTATTACTACGACATGGAAATAAAAATATACTTTAAATGGCATCTTCATATCAATCAGGAGCAGAGGTAAACTTTTTTCGTCCAGGACGAATACGATTCTTTACGGAGAAAAATAATTGTACCTCCAGATCAACGGTAATTTTTTTGGCCTCTTCTAGGCATTCATCAAATGTAATGTTCCATCGATATTTCTTTAAGGTTTCTAGGGTTAATTTTAATGTATCAACAACTTGAGAAATGCATATTTTTTCTTCCTGTTAATACTTATCGACTATGTTAATGGTCTTTAAAATATTATACAGACAACGATACAGCAAATAAAACGGAAATTTTTCATTTGATTTGCCAATGTTTCTGCTTCTTGTCGAGAAATTGGATCAAAGGATGAATCTTGACTTATTTCATAAAAGGAATTATAAATTTCACCGGAATGAAACCTGAAAGGTTTGATCGCCACTATTGTATTTTCCCATCTAATTTCACTCAATGGCTTTAAAGTTAAGTTAGCAACATTTTAAAATAAAACAAACAAGTGTCTTGTAGATCCATTCATAAAAACATTGATATCCTGTATTAATCTAAAAAATGAAACACTGATATGAGATGATTTAGCAGCATCATTTACGACAAGATTCAAGGAGTGAGCATGGCAAGGAACAAAAAAAAGCTAGATTATTTGCACCAAGTATCCTTTTTTGAATACCCAAATGTCTGCCTTTCAAGTTTGAAGCATTGTCGTAACCTTGACCGCGCATATTACTTATGGGCATACCTGACTTTTCAAGTTCCATAAAAATTGCATCGGCATTTCTGATCAAGTTGTTCTCTCTACCGGAATGAAATTTAGCAAGTGCCCACAAATTTATGCCCCTTGATTGATGTGACGAAACGTATTATTATTGACATCTGTTCAATATTGCTTACGTCTGGTGTACAGTCAGTAACTATCGAATAATATTTCGCTTGCTTCAAATCTAATATCTTTTCGCACTGCCAGAGACATTAGCTGTATTAGTTCATTTTGGACAGTTTCCCTAAATAGTGATTATGGAGTTCATTTGATTTTATTCTTCGCAGATGCTCTGCCATCACGGAATGAAATTTTGTCAGCAGCCATTAATTGTAGATAATTACCATTGTTGCTTTCATGCAATCTGTCTGCTGAGCCCCTAAATGGGAGACATTGATGGGCGAGAAATTCGACTATAGCGAATAGCCTTTCTAATACTCTTGCCCATGACGAGTTTCAGCACTACAAAATTGGTTTGCAAATATGAATCTAATGTTTTATAACTAAAAACCGTTTTCTTGAGTTTTATCCATTTTTATGTGATTCAAATTGAATCGATGAGGTTTCATGGTCTTTAAGGGTTTGACTCCAATTTCTCCAGTTATTATAACCGTCCTCAGTAATAGAATTTTTGTAGAATTAAAGAGTTTACAAGAAAAAGCAAAATAATACTGCGTTTTTAATGGGCTAATAAACAAACCATATTCTATTAATCTTCTCTCCATTTCTCAGCTTCCTTTTGACGTTTGCAACTGAAAATCGTCGGTTATTTATATCTTTAGGGTAATTAATACCTGCTCTTGGCTTTGTTGATCCTTTTAAAACTGCCTCTAATCTAAATCAATCTGTGATAACAGATGGTCAGGTTGCAGGATCCGACATGTTATCAACGATTCCATAAACTCCAAGAACAGAATTGATCACACTATCTGCTTCTCCCGTAGACATATGCAAAGAAGGCTCATTTTTCTTGTCTTCGAGGACCACATTATCACTTATTACGGATTCTCTCAAAGCTAGTTCTTCTTTTAAGAATTTTTGTAAAGACCCAATTGCTTTTTCATTTCTAATTGAATCTGAGCTTTTCTCTTTCGATATTGGGCACCTGATATTTTTTACGACTAAGCATCTTTTGTTTAACTGTAAAGTAGAAATAGTATTTTAACTTTTTAAAATACTATTTCTACACGAAGTTAGACTTCGCTCAAAGTCTATCTTCGAGGTCGCTCGAAGTTAGACTTAAGTTCAAATCAAATTATTAGATATTTTTACGGCAATAATATTTAAAATAAAATTGCATCCTCTGGGCTTGGTCACTCGAAGTTAGACTTAAGTTCAAATCTAGTCGCCGACTGGAGGAACGTTTTCTAAGCCTTTCTTTGACCAATTCCCGAGTTAGTCGATCTCTGGCACAGGCAAACGGGTTTTCCTCCTGGAAATTCAGTTTTTTCATCGCGTAAACTCAAGAAAATCGACCTTAGCACCCACATTATTTCAGACAGTAACATATCTTGTTAGGGTCTGGTACCAAGAGATGTCAGCACTTGTTTGCCAGCCTCTTCATTGGTGGCTGCTATAATTAGTGATAGACATGGTCCAGCTATCTCTGATTGGCTACCGGTGGAGATTGAACTACTCACTCAGTCTCCAAAAGCTAGATAGGATATAAAGGCTTCGCCTACTCCCTATAAGGGAATAAAAGGAGTTAGCTGATTTATATTTATTTATTTTTTTGTAAATATCAATCAACGTCATCGTAACGATCAAATACTCTAATCTCCGTTAATTTCATTCCTCTAAGTTTATTTTTAACGAGTTGTGCAATTAATTCATTAAAAAACAAACATAAATTTATTATAAATTATATGTAATCAGTAAAAATTACTTGATGTCTCTGAGCCTTATATTTCAGAAAAATATTACTAATAGGATCGGAAATACAAAAAGAACAATTCCACAGCATGAAATAATTAACTTTACTTACCAAATACAGCCTTGATATCATTGAAACCGACCGCTTTGGAAAATTAACTTTTTAACAAACAGTTAATGTAAAATCACAAAATTTAATTATCAGATGATTTAACCCTTCCCGGCCATTATCGTTCAAATACGCATCCTCATGCGCTTCGTATCCATCATATATTTCAATGTAATATCAATGGTATTGCAATTTTAATATGCACTTCGCATCCATGATGACCTTGACGTCTATAGACCTCTTGACCGGTAACGTGGTTTAATTCCTCTTGAAATTAATACACGAATTATGCAACCACAAATAACTAGAGACGAACTCTCACTACTAATGCTGTGAGAACGACAGGCCGAATGAGACTAATCTCCTAAAAATGCTTCCCTTTTGCAGGACACACTTGGAAACATTCTTAGAAAAACATTTCCACGAACATCACACTTTGTATCCCTTCCCTGTATTGTTCTTTACATCTAGAAGCTATTAAAAGCAGTGTTTCGTTTTACCCCTAACCGGAGAAAGGGGGAAGGTTGTCGGTGACCCGAACCCTCGTCTATGGTCACCGTCCGGTCACTTTGTTAAGAGGTCAGTAAAAAAATCAGAGGATGTGAGAGAAATTATTTCAAGAAAAGAATGAGATAGAATGTTAAGACACGGAAACGTAAACGCTCAGTTTTCTTTTCGTTTTTAGACCGATGAATCCGAACAACATATCCGAACGTCTTCACCCCCCCCTTACCAGCTGAATATCTCTGCTGATTTTCCTCAGCTGCGAACACAACGCATTTTTCCAATATTTTCGCCCCAAGCGATGCTCGGCTCGCTTGTATGGTAGGGCCGACCCTGATTAGGATTTAAATAAGAATATAAATTCTTCTGTGTTATAATTTGTTTAAAGATTTCTCGCATCACGACGTGGAATCCCAGCTTTTAATCCGAAAGTGTATTTCTTGTTTGTCTTCAAATCGCTAAGGAAATGAACCAAAACATTATGACTATCTGCTTAGTATGTGTTGGACCGACATTGGTGGAGATAACCGCTTGTATCCGTCTTGGAATTGACACAACTACAACATAGAAGGTATCCTGTGGTATTGTGAACCAAGCATGGCACGACATTGTGAGAGCTGCATCGCAGTTCGAGGTGGAGATATCCAATATTAAAATGTCTCACCGCATAGATTTTTCTAAATGCTGTGTATTAATTCCTTAACTATGTTCTTAGAAAATTTGTAACTTTTGCATTGGAATTTAATTTGTACGAAATTTATAACACATTTTTGTGTAATATAATTTATTAGTATGCTGGCGATAAATTCATGTCAATATTTGCCTGTCGTCATGATTTTTTTTTCATATAAAGATTAAAATGAAAATCGTCCTTTTGGACAGCAGTGTAAAAAATTTGGACTTTGGGACACTAGTGTTGTAAATCCAATAAATGAATTGTAGTAAATCAAATAGTAAATAAAACTAAGAAACATTTTTTATTTTAATAATGCTCAACTTCTGAAACTTGAAAGCACTCTAAAAGACATTCTAAGACTAATCTAATTAATTTCTCGTGTTTTACTATACTCAGCCAGACGAGCACATTTCAACCATACACAAAAATTAATTCGTAAGTTTAAAATATCAGGAGGAATCAGCCAATGCATTATTCAATCAATAACTGAGTGTAACGGCATCAGCTGGGTTGATCAATTAAAAGCTTTCTGTAAAGGTCACTATTTTGTCTTGTCTCCTGGACGCATACCTTAGTTACAAATCATAGTAAATATAGAAAACTGTATCAAAGAAAACTTTTATACATAACAAAACCACCTCCTTTAAATATACCCTCCTCAGAAGTACAAACTCTACGCTCTCTACAAAATAACAACACTAATATTGTAAAAACGAAGGCTTATAAATGTAATGCCACCATCATTATGAAAACCACGTATTATAATAAAACTAATACCTTATTGGTTGTACGATTATACGAGATAGATCAATCTAAATTGTCACCAGCATGCATCCAACAAAACGTCAAATCAATCAATTATTAGAAACATACAATCGAAAGATGCCACTAATGTCGAGAATTTACGAATTCATAATGCCCGTCCGCCTCGTTTCTGTGGTGTTTCTAAAATGCACAAGAGTGGCAATCCACTGCGCCCAATACAGATGGGTCTATTGGCTGTCTCACTCACTACCTTGCGAGCATCACTCTTGTCATCTTCGGAATCTCCCTGGGCAAACCAGCTCTTATATCTAAAATTGTCTTCACTTCAAAGAGAAAAGGAAATATCTACATTTATCGAATAATCTCGTTATTCGATAAATGTAGTCTCCCTAATTCTCCAACATAGCATTAAAAGAGACTCTTCAATTTTTATAATCTGATTTCGTAGAAGACATTGTCGACCTATTTAACTGTGCCATCAATGCAGAATATTTAACATGCCATAATAAATTGTTAAAACAAATAAAAGGAACAGCAATACGCAGTTTTATTTCAACGGCCTTAGCTGATTATTTCATGGAGCATTAGAAACTCTTGGACACTGTATTCCTTCAGTGTCAAAACGAATATAGTAATGTTTTAAAGGTGATATATTTTCTATATCATCTTCAAAATTTTCTTTTCATTTTCTTTTCCCACATGGAGTCGTAATTACTTCTATTCCTAGAGTGTATAACTCCTTGTACTCACGTATCAAGTTTAGCATTAAACGTGAATCCAGTAATGAACTACTCTTTTTGATACCATAATGATTCGTAATTTCATAGGTCATGTGGAATTTTCAGTTAATCAGAAGCCAACTTTTAGTATTGGATAAATTCACTCATCCTCCCTCCATCATTCATCACAATAACTGGATACTAGCAAGGGACTGAACGAGCTCTCATACGATCTGCTACTCTGATCCACTTTTGTTAGATGAACTGAATAAAATTAAAAGCAATCTGATGATCCTACATTAAAGGAACTTCGAAACAAATAGCAAGGGTTGTTTGTAATTTTAATCTATATGCTTCCTACACACCATCTCATAAACTGCATTCCTTCCTCCCATGAGCAAGATATACTTTACCATCCCTTTCATTTTCAGGTGTATATGAACTACCCTGCTCATGTTATCTTACCTATTTTGGACAGACTGTCTTGATTCGATTGAAGAACATCAAAACTATATTGTATTTCTCAAATCTGACAAGTCTCGCAATGCTTCCCACGCTGTTCACACCAGGCACAGAGTTCTTTGGAACTAGACAAAACGTCTTCACTCCAGCAAGTTCAAAATTCGATCGTGTCTTCCTTGAAACATACAAAACGTTAAGAAATCTTCTGAATCTGAAAAGATCAGACTGTATTATTATTATTGTTGTTATTACGGGCTACTCCATGGAATTCTTAGACTCATTGAGGGAGGCGCTAAATATCATGTCCAACATTTGCACAGTATATACCAATTGAATTCATTGACAGGCATGGCACCCACAACAGACTCTGGCAACCTATTCCATTCATTCACTACTTTCCCTGCAAAAAATCTAGTTCTAACACCCCTGACAACTTGACTCTTGCCCAGTTTCCAAGGATGGCCCCTAGTTTTCTCACCACCAGGCCTGTTCTGAAAACTTTCCTCTGTATTATTCTTGTGAAACCCTTCAGAAATTCGTATGTCTCCATCATATCACTACTTATATGCCTGTCAACCAAATTCTATAACCCACAGTTCTTTAACCTCTTGTCGTAAGATTTATTCAATGGACTCAGAACAATTTTGATCACTCACCTCTACATCCTCTTCTCCTCTTCACCAAGAAACCTAGGTTATCAAATCGGCAGAAGAGAAGATGCCGTCTAATCATGGCTCAATTAAGAGGAATAATAACCCGCTTGTGTTTGTTCGTGAAAGTATTATTCAATAATCATATAATCTGATGAGCTTCTTTAGCCAATTTTGCTATGTACCCTCTAAACTTTAAATCTCTATCCACTAGCATTCCGAAATATATAGCTTCATCAACTTCCTTGAATCAGTTTCATCAGTGTGGTATACAGCTTGTAATCTTTTCACCCCAAAATATATATCTTTACACTTTGGCACATTAAACTGACATCCATTCTCCTTTAGCTAGACTCCCAGTCTATCCAAATCATTGTGCAAAATTTTAACATCTGTATTAACTCTTACTCAACCTAATTTTGTATCATCATCGGGAAACAACTGAAGAGTTCTTCTCAGATCTTTTCCTATATTATTAATGTACAAATTAAACATTAGTACCCAAGGACAGATCCATGTGGCTCATATCTTGTCACATGCCTTCTTCTAGACTGTATTCTTGAATAAAGTACTCTAATATCTCCCCATCAATCCCCCTGTTATCCACCTCACCAACTCTATATTCATCCCAGTGTACTGCAGTTTATTGATTAGAATTCCAAGCGGTATCCCAAAGGCTTTTGCAATGTCTTGCAGAACCATTGTAAATATATTACATTTATCCAATACAGCTGACACAGTAATATAAAACGTGAGCAAATTACCGAGGCACGACTTACCCACAGAAAACCAATTGCCTTTCTGTACAGTGTCCCATTTCTCTCTCCCATGCTTATATTTACCTCTTGACCAACTTCTCGGTACCTTGACAACAACTCCAGATGTGCTGATCGGACCGTCATTTGCTACATCAGCCTTGGGGCCTCCTTTATGTAATGGAACTATTTCCCCCCTCTTTCCACCCAGCATGACTAACACAAAGCTGAGATTTATGATTAAACAATGTACTCAAAGGCACTGACAATTCTCTATCAACTTCACGTAAAATTCGAGGTGGTATACCATTTATCCCATAGCTGTATTCATATTCACATCAAGGTTCTTTAATATGTTATGCACAGCTGTTTACTTTACTTCATTTCCACTATAAGCCTTTGCTTCACTCTCTCTCTCTCTCTCTCTCTCTCTCTCTCTCTCTCTCTCTCTCTCTCTCTCTCGTTACTGGAATATCTCCACCTGGATGATATACTCTTGCCAAGTGTTCACGTAGTAATTCTTACTATTTCGACTGATTTAGTTATCTCCCTACCATCAGCATTCATTAAAATTATTCTGTCATTAACATTCTTATTTTTACTTGAAGCATATCAAAAAGAAATGTTTGGGGTTATTTTTGGCCTGCACTGCTAATTTCCTTTCATACTCTGCTCTTGCCTTTATTACCATACTGGTTACCCTTCCCGCCTGTGCTCTGTACTGCACATATGCCTGCTGGTCACCTTTTTTCTTGAATTCCCTTAACAATTTACTTACTTTTTTTTTGTAGCTTCAGCTAAAAATGATGATATTCATCCATGAAACTCCCACTTCATTACTCTCCTGACTCTAGGTATGTAGTCTGCTATTACTTTCCTCAGACACCTGTTTGCCACTCCCCATGCACTGTCATTATCCAGTGTTGTAATATCACTTGCCATGCCACCGATCCAAGCAATCTCCTGAGTTTGTCATTCTTGCTAGTCCTGTAGTTCCATATATTTCCCCTGTTAACGGAAAATTCCACATATTTAGCTACTTCCTGGTCAACCCTATATGATCACTCTCACCAATTTGTAGCAAAAATCAGCTAACACCTTTTTATTCCCGTATAGAGAGTAGGCGAGGCGGTTTAGCCCTATCTAACTTTTGGAGACTGAGTCAGCAGTTCAATCTCCACTGGCAGCCAATCAGAGATAGCTGACCCAAGGCAATCACTAATTAAGCGACACGCAATGAAGAGAGACGGCTCAATAAGTGCCACCATCTCGTGGTCCCAAACCTAACACAATATATTTAATCTCTGAAATAATGTGGGTTCTTCGGCCGATTTTTTTGAGTGTACGGGACGAAAAACCCGAGTTTCCGGGAGAAAAAACCCGCTTGCCCGTGCCAGAGATCGACTAACTTCGGGAACCGAAAAAAGGCTTAGAAAAATTTCCTCCATTCGACGACTAGATTCGAAACAAAGTCTTCCTTCGTGCAGTTAAACGCTGTGGTGGGGAAACGCCACATCCACCTAGGTACACAGGCTCCCTTCCAATTTATAGCAAAGTGATCATATTGGTTATAGAGAAATGTTCAGATGCAATTACTGGATCCAGAACTCTCAAACCCCTAAAATGTTCCACCAAATGCTGTCTTAGTAAGTATTCCTTTGTAACTACATATATTCCATTTCCTCTCTACTATTTGTCCTCTTCTCCTTCTAATCAGTGTTCCCTTAGTTGAAAATTTCCATAATGATTACCCTATCCGTATCATCTTTCCATCCTCTTATGTACAGAAGAATCCAACTGCAGTTTTGTTCTGCGGGCCTCTATCTCACACCAGCAGCCTCAAATGTGCTATTTCCACTGGCTTGCAGTAGTAATTTTACTATCATTGGTTACAGTTCATCGGCTATCATCAATAACTCTAATTCCCCCACATATACTCTCTATACCCTTCACATGCTATCCCACTAAATATATTATTTTCTTTCAGCCATGTCTCACTAATGCCAATAATATTTGTCCAGGATGAACTGACCAATGCTAAAACTTATCCCTCTTGTTTCCAATGCTCCTGGCATTAGTCTACATAAAGTGCAAAATACTATCTATCCCATTATGGTTTGCTACTAGTGGAACTAACTTAGGCATTTTATGCACATTCTTATACTCAAGTGCCTCACTGAAATCTACATATTCACTCAACAGCTTTCCCTCCCCTAAAACTCTTGATTTTTGATTTTACACATCCACTTCACTTAATTCAACAACACTTTTTCCAGACGCTGAACAAACAATCTATTTAGATGCAAACCATCCTTCTCGTACAAATAGTCTCACTTTCCCCCACACATTAATCCTGTACATGTCCATAAACTAAACATTATTCCTCGAGCATAACCTATCCATCGAGTCCTTCGTATGTCCCTCCTTGTCAGCTGTATTATATCATACCACGTAACAGATGCGACCTTAACTACTCTGTCACTCTTTCCTTTTGCTACTTCCATTAATTTTTTCATCGCCTTTCTCATGCCATATTTTTTTCCTTTCAAATCATTTGTTCCAGCTTTCGAATAGCATCACTAACATCATTAATTTTTGCACCAGGGAAGCATGATTTTTTTCAATCTCTCTCTCTCTCTCTCTCTCAATCGTGTGACTTTTGAACCATGTTTCAATCCTATTCACCATTACACCATCAGGAAAATTTTCACGCTTATTCTCATAACTGGCCCACTCTTTCATATCATTTTCAGCACCTTCCCACCACTATCACTTTCAAACCAAATTCCATTTGCTACGAAGTTCCTTTGGTTAAATTCTTTAAATAATGATGCCTTGGTAGGCCGACCATACGTATCGTTATGAACGGGACAGTACCGTTTTTTTCATAGTTCCCGGCCGTCTCATCGTTTTAATAAAAATGTCAATTTTGTCCCGTTTTTAATAAAAACTATAAATATACTTTAATATTAGTCAATCATAAATTATTATTCATAACCTATAACGGTATTAAATATCATGGATACCAGTAATTTGTATAACCATGGAGTCGCATTGTTCGATACTAAATACAGTATTGATATCTGCAGTGATTTATTCAGAGAGAAAGAAAAAAAAAAATGGCAACAATTGCGCATCAGTTCTGCTGTTGCATTAGTTTTTGTTTTGACTGTACTGTATGCTAACCGGGTTTTGTTATTCAATGCCGGTGGTCTAAATTTCATATTTTTTAAAGTTTTAAGTTTTATTTTTTAAAGCTTTAAAAAATAAATCTTTAAGTCTATCCTTGCAATGTCAAAGATAGACTTAAAAGAGTCATTAAAACTTAAAAGAATCATTAAAACTTCAGGCAAAACTGAAGTTTTAATGCGATCTCCATGAAGAATTCAAATTTATTAAACTGGACAAGCTGTGTAGTGATGGAACAGAAGCGGTATGCCAAAATCGTAACGTTCATTTTTCCGTTGTTCATGGAGGTAGAATCGACATCAACCAACATAGCCAGAAACATAAGGATGCTGAAAAGACTCTGGCTTCAGTTAACAACATTAGCTCGTTTATGGAGAGACGTGATGGTCATGGTGAAAACGATAAAATTGCAGCAACTGAAGCTCACGTTGCTTATCATTCTGTGCGTCACGGCAAAAGTTTTCGCGCAAATAACTGCTTGTCGACATTGATAAATAAAATTTATAAACCAAAATTTTCTTCAGCATGTACCAAATCAGAAGCAATAATTACCATCATTTTATCACCATACATATTGGGCAAAGTAAAACTTTTTTTTTTGTCGTCTTACTTTTTCATGAATACAGAATATTATGTAACCATCGTCCCGTTTTTGACATCCTAATGTCCAGTTTTTGTCTCAAGGAATTATGGTCATCATATGACTTGGACGTCATTGTTCTGCTTCGCATTGTGCTAATATCCAAGTTTTTGGAAGTTATCACTATTAATTGTTTATAACTTTTTAAAATCAATTAGTAATTACGTAGTATTTATTTTCTTTTTCTTTTTTTAATCTGTGCAACTTAGCACAATGGTTCTTTGAACTCTAATAGTGTAATATCACATACTTCAGCTGCGACCGAGATACGAACTAATATACACATGATTGATGACTCATTATTTTGATTCATCTTTTGAATGTAATTAATAGTCTATCTCCCTGACGGTGTCCATGTAATATTAAATGAAATATACTGGAGTTTTTGGGGAAAAAAATTATGTAATTTTCGTTACACGTGTAAGTCGTGAAACTTACTTCATTATTATTATTATTATTATTATTATTATTACATGCAACGTACAACACACAGGCTCCAAAAATTCATGGAATATAACGACAACATGAAGCAAACATGGGCTACACTCAACGAATTAGTAACTCGAAAAAAGAAAACTTCAGCCCAAGATTTTATTACAAAAAGCTTCGGTCAAGGCACAAACCAAGAGGATCTAGCAAACTCATTCAACCATTCCTTCACAAACAATATCACACAATTCAAAAAAGACAAACTACCAACGATCAACAAAAAACTACCGACACAAAGTCAACAACAAACGATGTATTTCCATCCGTAACAAAACAGGAACTAAAAGAAGCACTCTTATAACTAAAACCAAGGACCAATCAAGGAATAGACAAAATAAGACTCACAGACCTTATAACACACTTTGAACAAATTAATCCAATACTTTTGAGACTCGTGAACATAATATTCGACATAGGCATTATTCGACAATAACTAAAAGCTGCAATAATTATGTCAATATACGAACACGGTAAAAGAAACGATACTCAGAACTACAGATCAATAGTTACCCTACCAGTCATCTCAAAAATTCTAGAAAAAATAACACACACTAAATTACAGAACTATTTACAGAAGTACATCATCTCACAAAACCAATACGGCTTTCAGAAAACAAAAAGCACCATCACTTTATTAGAAGACATCGCCGACACAATAAACAAAGCTGTCGACAAAAACAAGTAAGCCGTCCTCATACTGCTTGACTTAACTAAAGCATTTGATACACTTGAACATGACGTACTACTCACCAAACTATACTCAATAGGTATAAGACGAACACTCCATACATGGTTCAGGTACTACCTCTCAAACAGAACACAAGTAACAAAAATAGGTATATGTCACAGCCGGAGTATACAAATAAAACATGGTGTTCCTCAAGGTGCCATTTTATCACCCACTATACTCAACATATACATTAATGATGTTCATAACATGGCCATAAGAAGTAAAATATTTCAGTACGCAGATGACACCGTACTACTAACAATCCACACAGACATCAACATGGCTCTCTGCAAAGCACAACAAGACCTAAATGAAATTACAACATACTTCTACCAAAACTCAATTCTAATCAACGGCACCAAACCACATATGTTGATAATACACAACCCAAGAGTCATGCGCCCGCAGCACTATCGATACACTGTCACACATACCGCTGCATTAACAACAAAAATACTTGCGAATGACCAGAAATCAAATCTGTAACACATGCAAAATAACTTGGTCTTTATATACTGTAGATTGTCACCTTAAATGGACAAAACATATAGAATACCTACGTACCAAATTCCGAATCATCGCAGCAAAACTCTTCCAAGTAAAAGACATTAGCGATTATTCCATCCAAAACTCCTATATCACGGTATCTGCGAATCTCTACTCAGATACGGTATAACAGTCTATGCAAACACATCAAACAGCTACCTAACAAAATTAGAAACATTACATATGAAAATTGTGTCAACAGTGATTTGGACACCTTACATGCAACAACCAGCAAATGGCGACATTCAGAATCCTGAGCATTAAAAACCTGAAACACTACATGACATTAACAAGGAATTACTTCAATATCACCTATCGAAATAACAGAGACACATATCGTATAATACGATCTACAACAACCCTCTAGATCCCTACACCCTTCAACAACTCATACAGTTCTTTTGTGAGATCACATCAGATACCCAAGTCACTCAACAACCTACCAAGAAAATTAAAACACATAGATAACTACAGAACATTAAACCTCGAACTCTGGATAATATACCAACAAAGTTAATATACCTTTAACACTAATATACACTTCACAAACCACCAGCATCCAATGCCTACGTCCCATGCATAAACAGTATCATCAACATAAATAGTGAAGGCTAAATCCCACTCTCTTCATAAAAGCTAACACAACCTTCAAAGTAGGTGGCATTAACTTGCCTCATTCGTCTACAAGTAATCCTCATTATTAAAAAAATTATGTAAATAATGAGTTTACATTGTATATTTGTGAGAATTAGGAAATATATACTATTTTAATTGCGTATGTGTAAATACTGTTGTATAATCACACTTTCTCAAACTATGAAAAAAAAAAAAAGTAAACTACAACATGTAATACTATATAACTTGTAAACTATATAATTATATAGTTTGTACTGAACTATATAATTGTAAATTATTACTGTGATTGTTATTTTAAAAATAACAAAAAAACTATGTTATCATCATTATTATTGAAATCTCATTATATGTAGCACTTAGTGCTGAACCTTGTAAAATAATATAATGAATGTCAATCAAGATGATCATTGTATATATATGTAAATATTTGAGAGATAAAAAAAAAATATATTTACATCTCAACCCTTTTTGTTGATTTACATCAACAAAAAAGGGAAAAAAAATCTTTGTATTACATTCAAGGGCTATAGTTACAGCGTTTAAATACATTAAATAAAAAGTTGTAAATATATACGCGTGTAACTCATTTTTATTGTATAAATGTTGTAAAAAATGCAATGTTATTCAACCGCAACTATAAATTACCAACTACAGTAACTATTATTAATAGATTATACAGAAAAAAAATAATTTGTATGCATTTCATTGCTACAAAAAAACAACAACAAAAAAACAGAATTTTATGTAATCATAATTTTAATTAAAAAAAGATTGAATTAAAAAAAATGTAATCATGGTATGTATCAAATGTAATCAAATGTATATAATGTGATGTATGTATGTTTGTATCATATGTAATCTAAATATGCAATCATAATTGTAATAAAAAATATTATTATTAAAAAAATTATTATCATCATCATTCAACCTTCATGGAGTCAGAGTCTCATCGTGGGAAGTACATACTGTTGCATAGAATGCTCATCCAACTGTGCCTTAAACTGATTCATTCACAACACACTCAGGCAATACATTTATTGCCTGAGTTTGCAATAAATGTATTTCCAACCACTTACCAACCACTCTCAATGCAGAGACCTTTCTCCTCCCTCCTCTGCTCACACCCTCTATATACAGTTTCCAGCGATGGCCTGTTGTTCTACTCCCTCTCCCATTCTGCATTCAGGTTGACATTGAAAAATCTCTTCAATGTCAACCTAACTCCTGGCTAGCTTAAATGTCTCAATCATACCCCCTCTTTCTTCTATTCATGAGGCTTTCCACTTTACATTCTCTCAATCTGTCCCCATACTGCACATTCCAAAGACCACTGACCACCTTTGTGAATCTTCTCTGTACCCGTTCCAACATATCCCCATCACCATGAAAACCCGGCGACCACATCTGTGCACAATAATCCATATGAGGCCTGATCAAGGCCTGATACAATGGCATCACAACCTCTCAATTTCTGCATGTCAGAGTCCTCTGCATCATTGCCATTATCCAATATGATGTCTTCACCACTTTTGCAATGTGATCCCTGAATTTCAGGTCCTTGTCCATCATCACTCCTATGGTATCTCTCATCTCCTCTACTTCCTTTAAAGTTTCCCCACCAAGTGTATACTTTGCATCCCATCATTGCTTGCCAAATTTCAAAACCTTACACTTTGCAACATTGAATCGACAGTTCTACTTACCTGCCCATTCATTAAATCTCTTCAAGTTCTCCATTACATCTGCTTGACTCCACATTGCTTTCCCCAATTTTTCATCATTTGCAAACAGTCAGAGATCACTAGTTAAACCCATCCCAATATCATTAATTTACAATTTGAACGACAATGGTCTCAAAACTTACTCCTGTGGTACACTAATAGTGGCCTTCCTCTTTTGGGATAGTGCTTCCTACAGCACTTTCTAATACGTACCCGACACTGGTCTGACTAAGAAGTCTGTTATCGAATCTCATCTGTTTCAATTTATTTAACACTTGTCATGTTATAGTCTATCAAAAACCTATGCAAAACCAGAGTATACCACTGTATATGAATCTTCCTTGTCCAAGGTATTTGTCGTCTTTTTATAGTACAATAATAAATCAGTAACGCATGATCTCCCTTTAACAAACCCATGCTGATAACCACAGAGAATACTGCCGTTATCAAATAATTTCTGTATCCCACTCCTCACCAATCTTTCCAGTTCTTTGAACAGAACTGCTGATATACAGATTCGCCTATAATTTGAAGCCATAGACTTATATATTCTCGTCGCAACGGGGGGAATCTTTATCTGGACGATTTCAATCGAAGGTAAGTTAGCCGATCTCATACGGATGTAGCAGGGTTTTTTTTACAGAAAACTCGTGATTTCATCCCGCATACAGACAAATCGGCCCTTCAGCTCACACGCACTTTATAGATAAAAAATACTAGCTGTGGTGGGCGGTAGATGGTGTTGATGGAGATAATTCGTAGTAGAGGTTCGGTGTAGTGGTTGAGACAGTTGTAGGTGTCCTCCCGCGATGAGTCTTCGGACTCCTTGGAGGTGCCAGGAATAATAATAATAATAATAATAATAATAATAATAATAATAATAATAATAATAATAATAATAATAATGTACCACTTTATGCAGTGGAACACTTTTACCTTCTTTCCAAGCATTTGGAAATTGTATTGTTGTAAGACTTATTAAACAGGTATGTCAATGATACTGCCAATTCTCTGGAACATCTTAAGAAGAATGATGATATACCATCAAATTCTATCGCCTTATTGATATCAAGTTTACTTATTTTCTGAAACACCTCCTTCTCACTCACAATTAAGCTATCCTCTCCTATAACCTCTACACTTAAGTTCCTCATGATTCCATCCTGATCAGGATGAAACACCTGTATAAAGTGATTACTAAATACCTCAACAATGTCTTCTGCAGCAGTTACCATTCTGCCATTTTCATTCATTAACATCATGTTACCATGATCATCCTTCCTTCTACTTGTCACATATCTAAAAACCCTCCAGGGTTTCTTCACCAGATATGCCAATTTTTGTCCGTATATTGCTTTTATTTTCCTTACTAATTGAGTCAGTCTCCTGGCTTGTTCTTTATTATTTTCATGTAACTGATTATTACTATTATTATTATTCCTGTTCTGTGACAAAGTACCTTCTTCTTCCAGATTTCATGCTTAATCCACTCCTTCATCCATTTTACAGCTACCTTATTCAACCTTTTGGCCTTTGGAATACATTCACACATGTATTTCTTTTTTAGTTCCCAAGCAGCATTTCCTTACTGCTCAACTCCTTGTTCCATGCTATAGCTCCAAGCTGTCTCCTGAGCTTGTCATAATCACCACCCTTATAGTTCCACATATATCCTTTCCTCACAAAGTCTGCATATTGCTAGCCACAACCCAGGTGATCACTTCATGATCACTCTCACCAGCTGTGGATACTGTGAAACTCCAGTCAGAGTTGCATGATGAGATCTAAAAGTTTCGATCCTCCAGTGCCCTCCCTTACATGGCACCTGAGATAATTATCTCTCAAGAACTCGAGAAATTCATTTTCCTTATTCCCATTTGCGAATAAGGAAAAGGAAACCCAAAAGGGACTTAGAAGTGTTGGTAGATAGGGAGTTGACGTTTAGGGGGCACATTGCAAAAGTGGCTAAATCAGCTCATCAATCACTTGGTTGCGTTGCTGAAGAATACTTTGACAAGCAGAGACAAGCAAGTTATTGTTCGTCTGTATCGAGCCTTGATAAGACCACATCTCGACTACTGTACCCAGATTTGGTCACCTAGGTTTCTTCTTGATGGGGAGGAGGTTGAGTGGATCCAGAGGTGAGTGACCAAGATGATAGCAGGTCTATGGAATGAACCTTATGAGAACAGGTTGAAGATTTGTGGGTTGCAGAAATTGGTTGATAGTCGGAAAAGGGGAGATATGATTGAGACATTCAAATTGCTGAAGATTTTATAGGATTAATTCAGTGGATATTTTTGAGATCAGAACTGGTGGTGGGAGGACTAGGGGACATCCATGGAAACTGGGCAAGAGTGTGGTTAGTAAGGGTGTTAAAGCTAGGTTCTTTACTTTTAAAGTGGTGAATGAGTGGAATATGCTGCCAGAATCTGTTGTGAGTGCAATGACAGTGATGGAGGGAGGCCCTAAACAATGAAGGATGTTTAGGGCCTCCCTCGATGAGTCTAAGGACTCCTTGGAGTCGCTCATACAGGAGCCTATGTAGCTCAGTGGATGTGGCGTTTGCATATGACGGCGCTTGGCCGCACGAAGGAAGACTTCATTTCGTGTCTAGTCGGCGATTAGAGGAAATTTTTCTAAGCCTTTTTTCGACCGGTTCTCGAGTTAGTCGATCTCTGGCACGGGCAAGCGAGTTTTTCGTCTAGTAAACTTAAAAAAATCTACCGTAGAACCCACATCATTTCAGACATTAAATACGAGTCTTAGGATTAGGGACCACGAGATGGCGGCACTTAATGAGCCGTCACTCTTCACTGCGTGCTGCTTTAATTAGTGATAGCCTTGGGCCAGCTATCTCTTGCAGCAGAGGAGATTGAACTGCCCACTCAGTCTCCAAATGTTAGATAGGGCTAAAAACGTCCTCGCCTATTCCCTATATATACGGGAATAAAAAGGCGTTAGCTGATTTTTTTCTGATTTTGATAATAATAAATAAATACTATCTCTTCATTGTAATCTGTACCACCATAATTAAAAATCACCCTTACTAATTATCCTTCCTTTGTTAAGATGTGTTTTTTATTTTTATTTTGTCTTTTTTATCTATGTAATTGTTATGCTATTGTGAAAAGTAGGCGGAAAGAACTGCCAGCTGAGTAAAACTCTTAAATGTGATTATTTGATAAATAAAAAGGAAACTAACTAGCGCAATATAAAGCAACTTATGTTGATAGTTACATTGTCAAAAATTTTTGATCACTTCATCGAAGGCTCTTACTCGAGAAGTCGATAGCACTCTGGAGTTACTTAAAACAACAACATCAATAATAACAATAATAATAAATTTATATATATACTTTCCTTTTAATTTATGATATGCGTTTTCATTTTCGTCTTGTTCTACCAGAGGGCCTTTTGTGAGTCCGAATTCAAAGATTATGACAGAATTTGCACGTGTGAAACAATTATATGTGGAAGGTAAAAACGTCATAATTTTTTTGTGTGGTTATTTCCTTTCATTTTCAGATATAGCAGTCCATCGCTCTGATTGCGATGGGAAACCCAGGGATTAATCCTTGACAGCCTTATCAAGTAGCAAAGTTTAATTTTCACGAAATAAGATGTTTTTCTCTACATACATATTGACCGTCAACTCTTTCACTTGTATTTTTTTTACTCAGTATTAAACATTGTGCGCCACTTATCGTCCTAAAATTTATCAGCTACGTTTAGCGTAATATTCATTACTTCTGAAAGTTTTGATTAGGGTCTTGACTTGGGAGGTGGCTAAAGGTGTGGAATTTACAATTAAGACAGGGTACGTGTGGAATTATCGGGCTGGAAAGTATGACTAGCTTAGGAGTTTGGTTCAGTGCCATGGCATGTACAACTGCAAGGGCTAGAAGTTGATAGTGCATGGGAGGCGGTTAAGAAGTGTTTGCATTAAGCAATGGCTGACAATACCTAGAGCCCGAATAATAAATCAAGTAGGGGTTAAATGGATGAATAACACCATTAAGCTTGAGCTGCAAAAAAAGAAACAACTATGGAGGAAATTTAAGGAGAAAGGTGACCGACAGGCACATGAATGGTAGAAAGCGCAGGCCAGAAGGATAACGAGTGTGGTAAGAAAAGCAAAAAAGGATTAAGAAAGAACATTGGCCATGCAGGCTGAAGAGAATCCCAAACAGTTTTTTTGATATGTTGCAAGTAAAAGAAAAAATGTATATGGCAGAATGATTTTAAAGAATGCCAATGGTAGGAAGGTAACCGAATCAGTTGATATAGTTGAATTACTGAGCGAGCACTTTGCAAGAATATATCAACCAGGTGGTGACATTGCAGAAATGAATAAACCAATAGATTATATGGGAATTGTGGTGAATGAAGTGGAGGTGAGTAGTCTATTGCATATCCTCAATGTCAATACATCTGTGGGATTGGATGGTATACCAGCTTGTGTCGTACGTGAAGCGGCTAAAGAATTGTCAGTACCCTTGACCATTTTGTCGAATTTGAGTCTCTGGTCTGGGTTAGGCCTCAGGGGATGGAAAGAGGGGAAAATTCCACTGCATAAAGGAGGTTCCAAGACTGCTGTTGTAAATTACCAACCGATTAGCATGTCAGGAATCATTGTCAAGGTCTTGGAGAAATTAGTCAAAAAGAATACAGGATTGGATAAATGAAAATGGGATACTGTATGGGGGACAACATGGTTTTGTGAAGGGTAGATCATGCCTCAGTAACTTGCTCACGTTTTATAACAGCGACGGCTGAACTGGATAAGGGTAATGGGTTTACAGTGATTCTACTGGACCTTGCCAAGGCCTTTGATAGGATACCACATGGAACTCTAATCAGTAAACTGGATCAGATGGGGATAGATATAGGGTTGGTGAGATGAATAGGAGGGTGGTTGATAGAGAGATACCAGAGAGTGGTTTATTCAGGAGTTGAGTCTAAAAGACGGCTTGTGACTAGTGGTGTGCCACAGAGCTCTGTTCTTGGACCACTACTTTTCAATTTGTTCATCAGTAATATAGGAAAGGATCTGAGGAAGTGTTCACTTGTTTCCTGATGATGCAAAGTTGGGTAGAGCAATTGTGAGTGCACAGGATGTCAAAATTTTACAGGATGATTTGGATAGTTTGGAGGACTGGGCTAGGAAAAATGGATGTCAATTTAATGTGGCAAAGTGTAAGGTTATGCACATTTTGGGGTGAAAAGACTAGCAGCAGTATATCACATTGGTGGAACCGTACTCCAGGAGATTGATGAGGCCAGGATTTGGGAGTGTTGGTGGATAGGGAATTGAAGTTTAGGGGGCACATTGCAAAAGTGGCCAAATCAGCTCATCAAATCACTTGGCTTCTAAAAAATACTATAACAAACAAGTTATTGTTCCTCTGTATCGAGCCTTGATAAGTCCCCATCTGGACTACTCTGCCCGATTATGGGCACCAGGGTTTCTTCATGATGGGGGGGGGGAGTGGAGAGGATCCAGAGACGAGTGACCAAGATGATAGCAGGTCTGTGGAATGAACTTTATGAGAATAGGTTGAAGATTTGTGGGTTGCAAAAATTGGTTGATAGGCGAAAAAGAGTTCATATGATTGAGACATTCAAATTACTGAAGGGTTACTATAAGATTAATCCAGAAGATATTTTTGAAAATAGGACTGGTGGTGGGAGGACTAGGGGCCATGCATGGAAGCTGGGCAAGAATGTGGTTAACAAGGGTGATAGAGCTAGGTTTTTTACTTGGAGAATGGTGAATGAGTGGAATAAGCTGCCAGAGTCTGTGGTGGGTGCTACGACCATAAATGAGTTCAAGGCAAGGTATGATAGATAATGTGTGAATGTCGAATAGTTGTTCTTGACATGATGTTAGGGCCTCCCTCGATGAGTCTGTCGACTCCTTGGAGTTGCCCGGAATAATAATAACAATAATAATTCGCATCTCATGGGTGTGTGTACACTTAAGTATGCCATATAAAGCGCAGGCAAGAAGATTGACAAGTATAACAAGAAAGGCGAAACTAGAGTATGAGAGGAGATTAGCGAAACGAGCTAAGAAAAACCAGAGAATTTTTCTGTTATGCAGCTAGCAAAAGAAAGAATAATTATGAGAAGCTAACTCTTCTGGATAGAGATGTAGGCTATTGGACTAGATGGAATTTCGCCACGTGTTATAAAAAAATGTGCTAAGGAACTGACACTTCCATTAACTGGTTGTTTAATGAGAATCTTGTGTCCTCAACAATCCCTAATGAGTGGAAAGAGGGCAAGATTGTTCCACAAAGGTGGAAGCAAAACAAATGTTTCAAATTACAGATCAGTTTGGGTTTCTGCAGTGGTTGTTAACATCTTGGAGAAATTGGTTTCGAATACAATACAAGATTGGGTTGACAAGGAAAAAATTTTTTTTACAGGTCAGCACGGGTTTGTTAAAAGGAGGTATTGTTTTACAAATTTGCATACATTTTATAATAAGGTGACTACAGTTCTGGATAGGGTGATTCATATACAGTGATACTTCTGGATTTTACAAAGGCATTTGACAGGCTGCCACGTAATGAACTGTTATATAAGTTAAGGGAAATGGGATTGGAAAATCAGTTCGTTGATTGGAGAGCAGACAGGCTTTCTAATCAATATCAGATAGTTGTGTATAGAGTTGCCATGTCTCTCAGGAGGAGAGTTAGCAGTGGAATCCCACAGGATTCTGTTTTAGGGCCACTGCTGTTCAATTTGTTTGTTAATAATATTGCAAGTGGCCTGCAAGCTGATATTCAGCTGTTTGTAGATGATGCTAAGCTGGGAAAAGTTATTTTGAATGATGCAGATGTATTAGTGCTTCAGAGCGATTTGAATAAAGTGGCTATGTGGGCAGACAAGTGGGGATGTCGATTTAATACTAGTAAATGTAAGGTTTTGCATTTTGGATCTCAAAGTAAAGCCGTGTATTGCTAAGGGGCGCTTATCAGTATTTCTAGATGTATTACAGGAGGTGGAGGGAGCGTGTGATCTTGGGATATCGGTGTATAAAGAATTGAGGTTTAAGGGACATATTGCAAAAATAATAAAAACAGCACAAAAGAATGCCAGTATACTAAACTAAACATAATGTTGACAAGTAGAGAATAGGATGTGGTCATTCTGCTGTACAAGCTTTGATTAGGCCACATCTGGACTACTGCGGATCGTTTTGGTCACCTGCATTCCTCGGTGAGAAGCAAGCTGTGGAAAGAGTTAAGAGGCGAATAACAAAAACAAAATCGGGATTGTGGAATACTGACTATGAAGACAGGTTGAGAGAATGTCAATTACAGACACTAGTCAGTAGGCAGAAGAGGGGCAATATGATTGAGACATACAAATTGCTAAGGGGCACTTATGAAATAGATACCAAGGATATTTTTCAAAGGGTTAAAGGAGGAAAGGGGATAGAGAAAAGAAGTCATTCTTGGAAGTTGTATAAAGGTGTAGTGCATAAGTGAGTGCGGCATGACTTTTTTGTATGGAGAGGGTTGGTGAGTGGAATTTATTGCCAAATGACATGATGAGTGCAAACTTTGAACCAATTTAAGATAAGGTATGATAAACATTAACTCTGTTAGAATGCATCTTACTGTAGCCTCCCTTGATGAGTCTTGACTCCAGAAGGTGTTTGTATAATATTAATAATACATGCTCATTCCACGAGTCAAGCTGACTTGATGGATTAAAAAAAACATTAAGCCATATTCTTCAGAAATTTTATTGAAGAATATGGCTTAATGTGTAAGTTCTGACATTTTTGATGATTACAGAAATAGTTTAATCTGTACTGATTTATTAATAATTGTTATTTGTGAATATTACAGGCATTATTCGAGTTGTGAATAATTTTAAATGAGTTATGTGAATTTTCTTACTCGTTTTACTATCCAAATCAATCGCTTTGCTAGGCCTAATTATACCAGTGTTGCAGTATATCTTGACATAGTCATTATTATTTTAATTACGGTGGCTCAATGGGAGACTCAACATTGACACACTAACTGTTATTCACTCAATACCTATCATACTTCTTAAATTCATTTACAGACGAAGCATTTACAACCACCTCTGGAAATGCATTCCACACATTCACCAAAAAAATCTAGTCCTAACACCCTTGTTAACCACACTCATACACGATTTCCAGAGATTACCCCCCCCCCCCCCCCGTTCTATCCCTGGACTGTTCAGAAAAAAATCATCAGTATCATTCCTATAAAACCCCTTTAATAATTGATATGCTTCTATCAAATCTTTTTTACATCTATCAGCTAGCTAGTTTTTGGAGCCCATAGACCTTCAATCTTTCCTCATAGGAAACATTCCATAGACCTACAGTAATCTTTGTTACTCACCTCTGGATCCTCTCCACCATTTCTTCATCACCAAGGAATCTAGGTGACCAGATCTGTGCTCATTAGTCCAGTTGTGGGCTTATTAAAGCCTTGTAAAGTGAAACCCCATGACTTCCATATCCTTGCTTATCAGTGTGTACTTCAACAACCATGTAATTTGATGTGTTGTTTTGGCAACATGCATGTTGTTTTGCAATATGCATCTATACTTGAGTTCTCTGTCCACAATAACCTCCCAATTCCTTTACCTTGTCAACTTCTTGCAGTTCAGTTCCTTTAATATAGTACACAGCATGTGATCACATCCTCCTTAAGTGCATCACCTTACACTTAGCCATGTTAAACTGACAACCATTAACCTTAGCCTATACTGCCACCATATTTAAGTCATCCTGCAAGATAGCTACATCATTTTCGTTGACTTCCCAATTTCGTCTTCCCAATTTTACATCATCAGCAAACAAATGGATATTTCTAATAGAAAGGGGGGGGGATGGTTACCATCCCCCCTTTCAATTAACATATTCGCCGGTAAAATAGCCTTTCGGCTTATTAAATTAGTAAATGGATATTTCCTTTCAAATTATTTCCAGTATCATTAATGTATAAATTAAACAACAGAGGACCAAGTACCAAGCCCTGAGGTACATCACTAGTTCCTTGCCTCCTCTTTCATAAACCACTCTCTGATATCTGTTCATCAGCCACCGTCTAATCCAGATCAGTAGCTTTGGATCCATTCCTATTTGCTCCAATTTATGTAATGGAGTTCTGTGTGGAATTCTGGAAAATGTCTTTGCAAAGTCCAGCAGTATCATCGAGTAACGATTTCCTTTATCCAGCTCCACTGTTACTTTATTATAGAAAGTAAGTTACTAATGTAAGACCTGCCCTTCACAAAACTCTGAAGGGCAGGTATCATATTTCTGTCCACCCAGTCCTGAATTCTAATTTTTATCCATTTCTGCTAAACCTTAACCACCACCACTCTTAATATACTGATTGGCCTATAATTTGCTATTTCTATCTTGAAGATAGAAATAGCATATCTCTCATTCCCTTATGCAGTGGAATGATTTTCCCCTCTTTCCACTCTATTGGAACTTTGTCAGAACTGAGGCTTAAACAGCTTGGTCAGAGGAGATGCTAATTCTCTTGCACATTTTTGTAACCATTGGTGCACCCAGAGAGGGGGGGGGCAAGGGCCCTTCCCCCAAAGAAAAAAGAAAAAAGACTAGAAAATTTTCCAAAAATCTTTTCCTAATTAAAATTCTTTTTTTTTTTTATTTATTTATATGGTGTCGTGTCTTCTATTTCTATATTACTTATGAATTAGTGGTCACATAAGGTGGAAATACCCTCAGGAATCACTGCCGTTGTGAACGCAAGGCGAACGAAGTATTGCCCGGGTGATAGTTTGTTTGCCCGAGCCAGGCCAGAGATCACGGATATCATGTATTGGCGATCACTGCAGATGCTCAGTCATAGGTCGTATGCAATGCGTAGTGTGTATTCTCAAATTGTCTACTCAACCTGCCCCCCCAAGATTAAATCCTGAGTGTGCCACTGCTTGTAACATATGCCATCAAACCCTATGGCAGTGTTAGTATTAAGGTTCTTCCGTATACTAAGCACTTCTGTTTCTTCTGTCGGTAGACTGTCAGTGACATATTTGGCGCTGCAATATCACAACCAAGATGGTACACTTTTGCAAAATGATAACCATGTTGTTACTGTTGCTTCCCCACTGTCAACACTTTTTGAAGTCATCCTTCCATAATTACTCCTTCTTTTACTTGCCACATAGCAAAAGAATTCCTTAGGATTCTTTTGGACTCATCAGCTAGCTTCTCATAATTAGCTTTTGTCTTCCTTACCATACAGGTCATCCTCTTTGCCTGTACCTTGTACTGCTCGTGGGTATGCTGATCGCCTTTTCTTTATTCTTCCTCCACAACCTTTTCTTTATCTGCAACTCCTGCTCATTAATACTATTCATCCATCTTACTCCTACTTGATTTCTTCTCCTGACTGGGAATGCAGTCTGATACTGCTTTTCTTAAACATGCTTTGACAATCTCCTACTCTCCCACCATCAGCATCTCTTACCTAAATTCTCATGTCATAAAATTGCTGAAAGCTGACTTCTCAGTCTGTCATAATCACCAGCCTTGTAATTCCACATATTTTTTCCACACATTTTTTTTAAACAGAATATTCAGCACTTCTTACAGTCTCTCTGGTCAAGACCAAATGACAACTTTCCCCAAGTGGAGACAGTGTAACTAAATTGATATGTTCTCTGATGCTATGACCAGATCCAACATTCTCGAACTTCTTCTCCTTTCCATAACCTCCCTGCTTGTGAATTAGTCTGCTCTGTATACAGTTTTTCTTTAGAACAATTAATCCCATGTTCACATAGATTATTGACCTTAGTACTATTAACAGCTGTCTATCACCTGCCTCCCTAGCAAATCCCATTTCCCTGTTTTTGACCATTTACTCAGTCCTTTATCAATAAATGTTCTAAATGCCTTGCACCCAATCTGTTTAAGTGCAAACCATCTCTCTTAAATTCCTTCCTTTTATCAAACTCATCCTGGACATTCATAATTTGAATATTCAGTTTCATTTCTTTACAAAAGTTTTTACACAATCTTGACATTATTCTATTTTCTATAATTGCTCTTCTATTTACTTCATCACTGTCAAATCTTGGTAGCACACTCATTATTCTTTCCACGCTCACTATTTGCATTCATTGCTATCAAGTCTCTTAAATCCGGTCTCACAGGAAATCTTTCACTACCTGGATTAGTGTTGTTCAACCTTTTTTACTATGCGAGCTATAAAAAGTTATAGCTCGCGTAGACTTTTCTATAAAAAGTTATTCGGCGATCTACTCTCTTATATAGATTCCCCCAACCTGATATCTGATTACGCACAAATAAACAACTAAAAAAAAATACACAACTAAAAACTTTGTGTATTAAAAATTTATTTATCACTTTTAATTATTTTAATACAACAAATATTTTAATACAACAAAAAAAAACAAATATATTGGAATAAAATATTTCTCTATTTTGGAAAACCAAAGTTAAAAAAAATAACAATTGATTACAAACTCACAAGTTATAGGAAATGCTGGTTGATTAAAGAAAAAAAAAAGTTAATGGGAAATTTGGCATTGTTTGGACCTCGCAATATTTTCATAGTCAAGTTGATATGAAAAAGTGGCCAATCGCAGACAATCATCCAAATGATCATTTGTAATTTGGTTTCTTAATTGATTTTTTATAATGGTCATATTTGAAAAAGCAGATTCTGACAAGTATGTCAATCCGAAACACGACAGAATTTTTTGCGCAATATCAGTTAATATTGGGAATTTTTCATGTGCATACTTCCAAATGACTTCATTGTTTATTGATTTTAAATGTAAACTATTCTGAATGTTTATTATCTCAAGTTCTACTTCAGCTTGGTTTATATCAAACAGCCCACTAATTTTATTTGAAATTTCTGTGATGTTCAAGTTTTCTTGAAATGGATTATTGATAAAAGATAAAATCATTTCAGTTTTATTAAAACTTTAAATCTCGAATTTCTTTCTTCCTCAATTAATTCTATTTCACGAATAAATTCTTTTAAATCATAGCGAAGCATTTCTTGATTTTGTTCAAAAAATTTTAATAAATATGGGAGATGTCTAAATTTGCGGTCATTTATGTTTTTCTTTAATAAAAGTAAGTATTGTTGGAAAGTTTTTATTGAACTTAACATGTCAATTAAATTTTTATCTCTACCTTGTAACTCTGAATTTAAATTGCTTAATTTTGTACAGAAATCTACTAAAAATGATAAGTGTAACAACCATCTTTTATCACTCAATTGTGGATAAATATTTCCTTTTTCATCAAGAAAATTTTTTATATCGTTAATTAATACAAGAAATCTTCCTAAAAATTGACTTCTGCTGAGCCAGCGAACATTATTGTACAACAGAAGTTCCCTAGAATCATCTGCCTGTAATTTAAATAATCGGCGTTGTAGGACTTTTCCTCGAACAGAATTTACAATTTTAAATGTAATATCCAAAACATCTTTTGTGTTTAATCTTTTACTACACAGTACTTGTTGGTGAATAATACAGTGGTACGTTGAAAAATCTGGATATTTGTCATCGTTTTTACATAATGAAATGAAGCCTGATTTATTATCTATCATTGCAGGAGCACCATCAGTAGTAATAGACACAAGTTTAAAAAGCAGAAGTTTGTGTTGTTTCACAAATTCATCAAATGCCAAAAAAATGTCTCCTCCCCTAGTCCTTCCCAATAATGGTATAATTTTCAAAAGTTCTTCTTTACTTGAATAATCTTGAAATACTATGCGAATAAACCATTAACTGAGCAATATCAGTGAAGTCGTTTGATTCATCAAATTGTAATGAAAATGCAACACACTGATGAATCTTTGACCTTAACCTAGCCTGGAAACTTTTCTCCGGCAATTGGAACTCTTCCTTTTGGCAATTCGAAACCTTGTCTGTGGCCTAGAAGTAGTCTCTCTCTCTCTCTCTAGCGACGTCTCGAACCGAGAAGCTTCTTTCTGGAAGCAGGAAACTCCTCTCTCAAGCAATGTGGATCCGACCAGTCTCTCTGACAGTGACTCTGGACCGGGTGACCTCCTCTGACAAGAATTCTGGAACAGGGACCCCCCTTCTGCTTGCTTCAGTCCCTTTTTATTAGGCCCCCTCTAAGACCTCTCATGAAGTTTGGCAACCCCCAAAGAATCGGTATGAGTCTTTCATCTTAAGTTTCAAGTTCGGCACGCCTTTTGTTCTCCGCTTTCTTTTGATTGCAAGTTGCCGGCCATTGGAAAGTTGTTTGAACTCTTTCTGACTGACTTCGGAGATGTTTACACTTAGAGCCTGCAAGCCTTTCTCATACATAAAGTTTCAATAACAATCTTTCTAATGCCGCCATGTAGAGCTTCGGCGACAAAAACATTGCCTTTGTTTTTAACACTCTAACATATTCTTATTAAAGTAGTATATACAGTTAGCTTCAAAAGAGTTATTTACAAAAACATCTAATACAAACTATACCAAGACAAAGTTTATTTTTTTAGAATATTCACATGGGACTTAACCTAAGTAAAAAATCGATGTAATGTGCTTTGGAATATTTAATATTTAAGCTACAATCGAGTTTTTACATTTTGCTTATAATCGTATTCACTCGGCTTGCTGTTTGACTTCCACTGATCCAAATTAATTCATTTACCTGGACTTATAAGAAAATTACTGATTTGACAATTTTAACGAAAAATAAATTAACAATAGTAATACACTTAAAGCAAATTAAAAATAATACAAAATAATGATAAATAAAATATTTTGTTTTCAGTTTTGATTAAATTTGTAAGGAAGGAGGAATATGCAAGAGATCGACCAAAAATCGCTCCGCAATTGACAGGTTGAACAGCCCTGACCTAGATCCCCACATTCTACAATAATCTCACTCGCTCTATTCCTCTGTAACTTTAATGCCTCAGTTATATCTCTAATCTTTGATCCTAGGATAGAATGCTTTAATTACCATCTTTCTCACCCTTATTTATAGAATCCCCATACAGCACAATATCTTTTTTCCTTCTTTCATAAACATCAAATTCCTTACACCCACTGATGCTTGTTTTTGCCCTGTTCTTTCTCTCACATTTTTTTGTATATCATTCAGTAATCTCCGTGTATGTGTTTCTTGATTATGGTGATTTGAATTTCAGAGTATTTGTATCATTTTTGAAGATGTCTCAATCATATCACTTCCTCCTATCCACTAGACTCTGTAAATTGCATCTTCTCAATCTTTCCTCATATTCAACATTTCAGAGATCAGAAACTACCTTAGAAAACCACGTGACCAAATCTGTGCATAGAAGTCCATGTGTGGCCTAATCAGAATCTTATTCCTAGAATTTGTTGTGTCGTCCTGACAATTTCACCTCTCTTAAAACAAATGTTTTAAGAGAGGCGAAAGGGTGGATGAGATGATTGTGATGGTAGGAACGAATGAATTGAGTGGTAATGTAAGTCGGGCAGCGAGAGATATGAGATTTTTGCTTGAGACTGTACGGAAGAAGACAGAGGGAGGAAAAATAGTGTGTGTGTTGCCTAGGTATGATAATGATGAGCTGAGCAGAAGAGCGGTGATATTGAATGGCATAAAAGCAAGAATGTGTGACAAGAGAGGACTGGTATATGTGGATGCTTGGAGTGTGTTTGAGGAAAGAGAGGAATTGTATGCGAGAGACTGTTTACATTTGAATGAGGAAGGACGTAGGCATCTGGAGAGATTGCTGTTCTGAACGAGTCAGTGTGTCCCAGGGAGGATGATAGCAGGGGTGGCCTCTTGTGGGAATGGATACTTGGGAGAAGGGAGACGATGTCAGGTAACACTGAGCCCAGTGGAGTCTAGAAGGGATAATGCTGGGTATAGAAACAGTGGCATTTATATGCTTTATACTAATGCCAGGAGTATCCGGAATAAGGGAGAGGAATTGGTGCTGCAGATAGCATCAGCCTGGCCAAAATTATTGTGATCACTGAGACATGGTTGACAGAAGGGGATATAACAACAGGAATAGAAGTCGCTGGGTATAGCATTTTTCGTCAGGATAGGAGGGGAAAGCGTGGTGGTGGTGGGGTACTGCTTATGATAAGTGATGACCTATGTCCTCTAAGAGTGGAGGCTTTGGAAGGAAGTGAGGCAAATGATTTTGAGAGCATATGGTGTTGAGGTAGAGGTAGGCAAGACAGGATATTTAGTGGGGGTGTTGCTACAGACCCAGTAGCACAGAGGATGGGGACCAGGAGATGTTTAGACAGCTAAGTTTGGCAAGTGCAAGAAGAATGATTGTTATGGGAGATTTTAACTACAGTAGTATAAATTGGAGAGAGGAAGATGCATGTAGCAATAGGGGAATGGAATTTCTAGAATTCTTGAGGGACAAATATCTTGGGCAACATGTAACAGAGGGAACAAGAGGTTCAAGAGTTTTGGATTTGGTTATAGCATCAGAAGAGTTGATAATAACTGAGTTGACATCTCTCCCACCAGTTGGAGAGAGTGACCATATGGTTTTGACTTGGAAAATGAATAGACATGCAGGAGTATCAAAGAGACGGGAACTTATGTGGAATTATAATGCAGGTGATTATAATAGTCTTAGACGTCAACTTTGGGAAGTTTCATGGAGGGAGAAATTGGAAGGCCGGGATATCATTAGTGCGTGGGAAATTGTGAAAGAATATTTGTTAGCAGCAATAGTAAGTTGTATACCACGAGTGAAGAAGAAGAGGACACAATTTTGAGTAAAGTGGATGACAAACAATATTAAACAGGAATTGCATGCAAAAAAGAGGCTATGGAAGAGATATAAGGAGACAGGTGAAGAGAAGATGCATGAAGAATATAAGACACAGGCCAGAAGAGTGACTAGTGTGGTAAGGAAAGCGAAACTGGAATATGAGAGGAGATTGGCCCTAAGATCCAAAGAAAATCCTAGAGAATTTTTTAGCTATGTGGCCAGTAGGAGGAGAAATTACTGTGGAAGAATGATATTGTGGGATATAAATGGGAATAGAGTGACTGATGCAGATGACATAGTGGAATTGTTCAATGAACACTTTATTGGAGTATTTCATCCTAGAGGAGTCAGTTTTAATGCTAGAGGGATGGGGCTAGTTCGAGGGTTAGAAGTACAGGAGGAGAGTGTGTTTCAGATACTGAGTACTCTGAATGTCAGTTAAGCTGTGGGACTGGATGGTATTTCACCCCGAGTTTTGAGAGAATGTGCTAGGGAACTGACAGTGCCTTTAACCTGGCTTTTCGATGAAAGTCTGGCTTTGGCAAAGGTGCCCAGGGAATGGAAGGAAGGTAAATAGTGCCATTGCATAAGGGTGGTAACAGACTGGAAGTGTGTAATTATAGGCGAGTCTGTGTGTGTCATCAGTAGTTAAGATCTTGGAGAAAGTAGTGAGGGACCGTATACAGCATTGGGCAGATGAGGGTATTTAAGTTGCAGCATATGGGTCTGGATGTCAGATTGGTCAACTGGATTCAGGATTGGCTGTCTGATAGGTATCAGAGAGTTGTGTATGGTGGAGCAGTTTCAAGGAGGCAGAGGGTTACAAGTGGGATCCCACAGGGCTCAGTACTAGGACCTATATTGTTTAACCTTTATATCAATGACATTGCCAGTGGATTGCAAGGGGATATTCAGTTGTTTGTGGATGATACGAAGCTGGGAAGGATTATTAGTAATAGTGCAGATGTGGTAGCCCTGCAAGAGGATTTAAATAAGCTAGATAGATGGGCAAATGAATGGGGGTATCAGTTTAATGCAGCAAAATGTAAGGTCTTGAGGTTTGGGAAACATCAATGGGATGCTGCATACACTATGGGAGGAGTTATACTGGAGGAAGTAGGGGAGACAAGAGATCTGGGGTTGATGATTGAACGAAACCTGAAGTTTAGGGGACATATTGCAAAGGTGGTAAAGGTAACTCAGGGGATTGCTGCAATTATGAGAAGAACACTGACCTGCAGAGATAAGAGGGTTATCATTCCGTTGTATAAGTCTCTGATCAGACCACACTTGGACTTCGTATGTAGAGGCTTAAGTGCTGTGAGGACATGTTGGAGGCTTAATGGATTTTTTACAACACTCAGAAAGAATTAAAATAGAATTTAATACTTCCTATATTTCGTCCTAGTCACTAGGACATCTACGGGGATTACAAAAACAATTAATGTAACATGCACACACAAATCTTACAATACTAAGCCCAACCACGTGGGTGATACTAAAGTCCTAACTAGGTGGAGCGCCCTCTAAGGGCGGTAGTAGGTGGCCTGGAATGTAAGGTGGGACCTCTGGTGATGAGTGTTTCCCAAATCTTCGGAAGCTTAATGCAACCGTATTTATTAAGATTTGGTTGGTTTCTGAGAGCTGCTGCTGCTTCTAAGAAAAGTCTCTCTTTCTTGAATTTGCTGTGATGGAGCATGGACCCATGCTGTATTTTAATTCTATTTTAATTCTTTCTATTTTAATTCTTTTTGAGTGTTGTAAAAAATCCATTAAGCCTCCAACATGATACACTTGGACTATTGTTCTCAGATTTGGTCCCCAGGATTTGAAGGGGATAAATTAACTGTGGAAAGGATACAAAGACGGATGACAAAGATGGTTTCAGGACTGTACAAGGATAGTTATGAGGATCGGCTGAGGGAATGTGGACTGCAGAGTTTGGTGGATAGAAGAAGGAGAGGTGATATGATTGAGACTTTTAAACTGTTGAGAGGTGGTTACAGGGTTGAAACTGGGGAGTTCTTTCGCTTGGTTGAACAGCGGGAAGGAATGATGACAAGAGGCCATCCCTGGAAGTTACGAAAGGAAACTGTGAGCAAGAGAGTAAGGAGTGGTTTCTTTGCGTGGAGGGTGGTTGAACCGTGGAATGCCTTGCCTGATGGAGTGGTGGGAGCGAGAACTGTCAATGAGTTTAAAGAGTGGTATGATAGACTTTGTGTTTCTTAGGGGGGGGGACCTCCCCCTCGATGAGACTTGACAGACTTTGTTCTTAGGAAGGACCTCCCACGATGAGTCTTTTGACTCCATGGAGGCCTGAATAATAATAATAATAATAATTTTGACAATGCATCCTCTAAATTTTAGATCCTTATTCATCATCACCCCAAGATCTCTTATTTCCTACATCTTCAACAATATATCCCTACCAATTGTAAATTCTACATCCCATCTTTGTTTCCCAAATTTTAAAATCTCACATTTTGGAACATTGAACTGGCAGGCATCCCCCACTCCCATGCTTATTCAATCTGTTTAAGTCTTCTTTCAATGCCATAACATCTGCTCTACTGTTCATAATTGTCCCAACTTTATACCATCTGCAAACAACTGAATATCTCCATCCAGGTCTTCACCAATATCATTAACATACAGGTTAAATAGCAGTGGTCCTAAAACAGATCCCAAAGGCACACCACTAGTGACTTTTCTCTTCCGGGATATTGCCCCCCCCCCCATAACTTGCTGATACACTATCCAATAGCCAATCTCTGATCCTATGCACTAATCTAACATCCAATCCCGTATGCTCTAGTCTGACATAGCTATAACATATAGCATTTATTGATCTGAAAGCAGTTGCAATCATCTTGTACAATGGTGAAGTTAATGTTGAAAGTTTGTAAGTTTTTTCACTTGATTATATTATAAATTAAAGCTGCCAAAGCGAAATTTGTATTCTTGGTTTAATCCTTTATCCAAGTGTAAGCAAACAATGTTTGTGAATGAAGTATATTAGTTTGAAGTATATAAGCATGAAGTATAAAGGTTGAAACTGGTCTGGGTAGTTATACATATCTGAAAGGTGTTTGCTTTGCATTATGGGAGAATAAGGCAATTGATATGAAGTCATTAGCTTCTGTATACAAGTAGCCCAGTTGTGAAGCTACTTCACACCCAAACATTGTTTACTTACACTTGGATAAAGGATTAAACCAAAAATATAATTTCTTGGCATCTTTAATTTAATTTATGGTGAAGTTAACCTTGTACAAGACAAGCTTTTAAAAGCAGCTGAAAGCCTCATGATTAATCGTTTGAGGCCATAAGCAGAAACTTGGGTGTTTCTGATTTTGTGCAATAAGGCCTGCACAAGATCAGAACACTGAGTGCACAAAGATTCTTGATTAATCAAGAGTCTTTGTGCACTCATCAGTGTTTATCAAATAGTGTTGAATGACAACCAAGTAGAGCACTATTGCTGTAGATAAGGAGGAAAAAGAGAGAACTTTGTAAAAGATCTATTGGTAACTTAAGTCATAATGTTGAGAGCATTTCTTGGGATCAGAGATCTGTTGTCATCTTTATTTGAAGATATTAGTAAGGAAGTAATATTGGATGGTAGTGAATTAAGGCAGATATTATTGGTACCAACTCATCCACATACACTTGTGGAAACCTTTTGGAAAATAAAAACTTTGATTCTGTGGGTGTTCTATGCCATCCAAGGTATCTGCATTATGTAATATTATTCGAATACAACTGACATCAAACTTGGTGCCTTGTCATTTGGTGGGTAACGTCCTGTATCGCCTCTTGCTTATTCTTCACATGATTCTTGCAGTTCTATATTAAAGGATAATACATATGGATTATCTACTGTACCTGCTCCTGGTGAACATCATTTCACCTTTATTGAGGTCTCATCAGTGGGAGCCAGACCCAGAGGTGGTGATGCTAAGGTGGAAGTAATGGAAAAGTCATATTTCCATATAGTGAGTCAGGCTTCCACTGATGAGACCTCAATAAAGCTCGTAACCGGTCTGAGTAGTGACCCTTCTCTTAATGCATAGCATTATACATGTCCGCAAGGAGATGTCCTTGGTATCCCATAATGCTTTGCATTATGGGATACTAAGGCAAGTGATGAGAAGTTATACCACCTTTGCCACGAGTTTCCCCAGTCTTGAAAATGCTTCAGGCTCAAACTTTGTTTGCTTACACTTGGATAAAGGATCAAACCAAATATATAATTGGTTTGTTAGCAATTGCATAGCCAAGTGAAAAAAACTTCCATCAATTTATCTCTAATCCAGAGAACTTTAATAATAAGGTGGGACACCTTTTGGCAACCAGTATATGGAAATATGACTTCTCCATTACTTCCACCTTAGTATCACCACCTCTGGGTCTGGCTCCCACTGATGAGACCTCAATAAAGGTTGAAACCAGTCTGGGTAGTGACCCTTTCCTTAATGCATATCATTATATATGTCCACAAGGTGCTGTGCTTTGCATTATGGGATACTAAAGCAAGTGATGAGAAGTCAATACCACCTTTGCCATGAGTTGCCCCCAGTCCTGAAAATACTTCAGGCGCAAACTTTGTTTGCTTACACTTGGATAAAGATTAAATCAAATATATAATTGATTATATATTGGAATTAAAAAGAAAGGAAAAACAACACAATTTACATCATAAATACGCTAAGTAAAAGTACACTAGAAGGTCCATTAAATTTTTGCTTCCCAGACTTTGGTCAGAGCACAAGCATTAGGTGTCGCTTTAACCAAATCGTCCATTGTACAATTAAAGGGACATAACCAACAGTTCAAGAGGTGAACCATAGTTTGCTCCTCCCCACATTCACATAGGGATGATTCACATGAGAGTTTACACTTTATTACATTATCCTTGGATCTTCCAATGCTGCATCACAGCCTATTTAAAGCTTTCCAAATAGTCCAGTTTTCTCTGTGGCCTGGTGGAAGACTTTCAGATGGTACAACCCAATCTGTAAGGTGATTGTTTCTTGTCTTCCATGAAGCTCATCTTGATTTTTGGAGTGGTTCAGTAAGGCTTTCAGTGCTATGAAGAAAACTTTTCCTGGATTTTAACTATTGATGGGCAGGTTGATATTCAAATAGAGGATAGTATATAGACACGGTTGACTTCGCCTATTGTTTCTAGCTGCCATCTCCCGTCTAATATCTGGAGGTGCTATGCCAGCTAAACAATAGATTTTTTCACAAGGCGTCGGTCTCAAATAACCAGTAATAAGTCTACATGTCTCATTTAAGGCAACATTCTGGTATAGATCCTGTCATGCTAAGCAGGATCTGTACCAGACAAGGCATGCGTATTCTGCAGCTGAGTTACATAGAACCAAGGCAGTGGCCTTTATTGTTTGAGCTTGTGCTCCCCAGGTAGTGCCAGATAGTTTCCCGAGAATACTGTTCTTTGTAGTTACTTTATGTTTTGTATTTATACAATGTCTTTCATAAGTGAGCATGGTCTAAAGTTACCCCTAAAAAGTTACCCCTTGTTTATTCTTTAAATGGAAAGCACAGACTTGGGTTTTTAGGGGATTAGGTCTCAACTATAGTATTAATCCTGTTGTGGTAAGAGATTTAAGAACAGTGTGATATTGTGAAGAAGAAAAATGTCAAAGTGAGTGTGCTGCTTTGTTTTGATTACTGGTTTTCACTGTTGTAAGGGCTAAGCACACTCAAAATTATCTGCCTGAGTGGCAATCATCAGCATAGATAAAACTTATTGCATCTTTAGGGAGAGGCTGGTCATTTAGATGTTAAAAAGCATCGGGGCTAGAACACTGCCTTGAGGGAGGCAGTTCTTCTGAATCCTCCAATGATTATGTTGTCCTTGAAATTCAAAAAAATATCTTCGATTCTGAAGAAGGCATCTAACTAGTTGAGTTACCTTATAATCTTTCATCATTTTATACAGTTTACTTAACAAGATGCGGTGGTTTACCGTATTGTAAGCAGCAGTTAAGTCTATGAAAACTACCCCTGTTATTTTTCCCTTTCTGAAAACCATCTTCAGTATATTGTGTTAGTTGAAGTACAACTTTTCCCAGCTTGAAAGCCAGCTTGTTCAGAAATTAGGTGTGGATCAATTATTCTCATTAGTTTTTTGGGGATCATTCACTCAAGAATCTTATGTAGATGAAACAATAGAAAAATAGGTCTATAATTTTTGGATCACTTGCATATTTTCCTAGTTTGATAACTGCAATAACTTCTCCAGACTTTGAGTATTTTGTAGGTATTAATACAATTGTTGAACAAATTTAGCATCCAGTCTTTGGTTGCAGGACCAAATTCCTTGATTTGCTCAATACAAATTTCATCCAGACCTGCTGCTTTTCCTTTCTTACAAATTTTAATTGCTGTATTAAGTTTTCCTATTATAAGAGGTTTTGAGAAAATATTTGTTTCTTTTCCATATTCCCTCTGAAATTCTGTCTTTTGTATTCAAACCGATTTATAGGTTTGCCACTTTTAAGAAGTTGGTGTGCTATTTGATTTGCTGAGACATTAGAATGTGTCGAAGTTTTGTTTGGGTCATTGCTGAGGCATCTAGGTAGCCTTCAAGCATTTTGGCTACTCCTTCTCATATCTGTTTCATTCGTTAACTTTATCCATTGAACATTCCTGTTTTGCTTAAGATATGGATGTAACAACCTGTTGTCCTTTGTCTAAAGCAAACAATTTGTGGTCGAATCACTGCTAGTAGTTGACACATTATAGGTCGATGTGAATTTGGAATAGGCATACAAACAGCTTTTACATACTGGTAGATTACCCTCTCACTCACAAAGATGAGATCTGAGTTATAGCCCTGCTATATCTGCTGTAAAAGAAGGAGAATGTATACTATCATGGATAAGGGATAGCCTGTATGATTCAGCCCATTCCAACACACCTCTCCATTTGTGTCATCTTGTGGGTAACCCCAGACACTACTGTGGTTATTAAAGTCACCAATAAAGAAAGACACTTTCTGCCTGTTAAGATTGGCAAGAGAGAGAGAAAGCTACATTTGGAGGTTTGTAAATGGAATATATGAAGAATTACTCAATTCTGTGGCAATTATCTCTGTCATTCTCCTCTGTAATAGATGTTGTGAGGATCTAACGGTCTGGTCTAATGAAAATGGCACTACCGACATTTCAGACATCATTGGTTTATGTCTCTGTGTGCTTCCTGTATACATAATATATCACAATTTAGTTCTTGACAAAGTTTACGCAAGAGTTCTTTATGTATTGATAGACCCTCTATATTCACAGAAATTATAATCATTTTAGGTTCTGATAAAATCTTGTCCCATCTTCTGAGAGTAATTTTAAATAGATTAGATTAAAAGCCCTAAGCACAATAAATGCATAAAAGTTGCTTCTGGAGTGGAAGGATCAGCTGGTGTTAACACTGTTGCCCAGGGAATGCCTGAATGCATAAATCACACATTCTACTAGGAGGCACCTTCCATGTTCCCCCTTGAGTGGTATATCACATAGTGATTCACTGATTACAGATAGATATGGAGAGTAGAATGCCTGATGAGTGCTTGTCTGGATAGAGAGGGTGACTTTATCAATAAAGAGAGGGCATGATGTAGAAGAGATGATCATGATGGTGGGGACAAATGACCCGAGCTATAGTATTAATTCTGTTGTGGTAAGAGATTTAAGAACAGTGTGATGTTGTGAAGAAGAAAAATGTTAAAGTGAGTGTGCTGCCTTGTTTTTTGATTACTATGAGTTAAATAGAAGAACAGTAATAATGAATATGATTCCAAGAATGTGTAGGTAAAGAGATCTGGAATATGTTGATGTTTGAAGTTGAAGTATATGGGTTGGGGAACTAGAATTGATAAGGTTGAGAGTGGGAGGTAGAGGCTTATGTAGAGAATGTGTTTTAGGTGGTCATTTATCATGGAATAATTTTGTGAATTGGCTATTGTGAATACTGAAACTACTAGAATGTATATAAGGTTAAAGGTGGTATGAGAACTTAAGTGAGTCTACAGTTTTTGTATACTAATGCAATATGCATTCAAATATAAGAGGGAAGAGTTTTGGGTATTAGTCATTTCAATCTTGACAAAAGTTATAGGCATTAGTGAAATTTGGCTGATAACAGATGTGATTACTTGAATTAAATGTGATGAGTGTAGTATTTTTGGGGAGGAGTACTGCTGATGATAGCTGAAGAACTGTAGCCAAAAAAGTAGAATATCAAGAAGACAGGGGTGAGAATGGTAGTTCATTTGAGGCAATTTGGTGTGAAATAGTGGCCAGCGGAACAATATACAGTTGGTTGCTACTATAGGCCGGGGGTGAGGGTCCAAGGGGATGATGTGGAAGACAAGCATCTGCAAATTAGCGCAATGAGTGCAGGTTGAGTAATTATTATGGAGGATTTTAACTATGGAGAATATTGACTGGAAAGAGGAAAGATCACGTGGCAAGAAGGAAATGGAATTCATACACCTTCTAAGAGATAATTACTTGAAACATCATATAAATTAAGGTACTCATAGTCTGAGTGTTGATTCTGGTCATAGGTTCAGAAGATCTGTTCATAAGTAAGTTGTCCACGTTACCTTTGATTGGTGAGAGGTGATGCAGCCTCCTAAGTCAGCACTGTAATGTTGACTTGGGAGGTTGCAAAATTTGTGGATTTTTCTCTTAAGGGGTATATACAGAAGTACAGGGTAGGTGATTATAAAACAAGCTTCAGAGGTAACTTACACTGTCTCATGGCATAAGAAATTGTATGGAAAGATGTTAGCAGTGCATGGAAGATAGTCAGGGGCAAATTCTCCATGCTCATTAATTGAGAAAGAAGTAATATTTATTTGTTAATAAATGCATGCATTTATAAGCATTCCATTTAGGCTTTTATTTTTGTAGATAAAAGAAGTCTTCAGCATGCGCGGCAATAATTGAGCTTTGCATTGTGTATTGAAGGCCGATGCTTGCTCTTCTGGTCAAAGCTACCTTGGCTTGCATGGTTGTAGGCACTTCCAGGTCCTCACAGTAGCACTGTGATTTCATGCACGCGCATAGCAATTTCATGTTGTCTCACTCCGTTGCTTAAATACAGGCCATATGCAGTCAACATAGCTCTAGCCAGTGAGCTTCAGCCAGCCTTTACAACTGTGCTTGGGAAAATTAAGTTACAACTAACTTTTTATGACGATGTTATTGACTAGTTCATAAAGAAGAACCGTAGGGTAGAATTTGTATTCAAGGGCTAAATTGAAAAAGATAGAATATCATTTGTAAAATAAATGTTGTATTTGTATGATTAAATGTACATAAATTTCTAAATATATAGCTTTAAATGGTCAGTAATTTATTATTCCATTAATCAGACTTCAATCACACTTCTCACTCCCTGAATGATAACAAGAGCAAGCATGAATTTCAAGACCAGCATTCTCCCCTGGAGATAGTCAACGGTTATCTGTAAGAAGCAACATTGGAATTTATTCCCATAGTTTGGAAGATAAATATGGTAGGCATTAGATGAGTAGTAGTATTAAGTGTGATTTGTAAAAAAAAAAAATGTTATGGAGGATTTACAAGGAGAAAGGTGATTAGTTAATTCTTGAGCAGTACAAAGCTTATGCTAGAAAGGTTATAGGCTTAATAAGGAAGGCTAAATCAGATTATGAGAAGAACTTAGCCAAGCAGGTCAAGGGAAATTCCAGAGATTTCTTTTGCTACATGGCAAGTGAAGAGAAAAGAAGAATGACTTAGGAAGGATAACTTTAGCAGGCGCTGATGTTAGCGAGGTGACTGAGTCAGATATAATAGTAGAGTGAGTATGAGTTACTTACTGACCACTTTTCACAAATCACCCAAGTTACGATATTACTATGTATTATTGAGCAATAACTCATACGAAAATTGAGGTTAATGAATCGGATATTTAGGACATTGCAGAATTTAAGTGCAGATACTGGGTTTGGATGGAATATCAGTTTGGATATTATGTGAATGTGCAAATGAATTGTCAGTGCCTCTTACAGTGGCTGTTTAACTTAAGTCTGATCTCTGATAAGGTTACCATGGAGTGGAAAGAGGCTTTAGTTCCTTTCAGAAAGGAGGCTATATTGAATTTTTATAGGTTTTTCAGTAAAATCAGCCATCTATACATGCAGTTGATAGATAATAGCAGACTATGCAAATATAAGTAACCATCCTATCATAGCAGTACAGTGGTATCTCACTAATCCGAACTAATAAAAACCGTTCTTGTTCGGATTAGCGAATTTTCCTCCAAAGAGACAACAATAACTAGCGTCTAAGACAAAAATAATGAGATTCTAATGGTACATCAACTTAATTCTGTAAATAAATGAAGTATCTGATCTGATAGAAAAAAAAGCTACTATACTGTAATGTAAAACTTAAAAAATAATTCAGTACACAAGTTTATTTTAGTAAAAAATTTAGTTTGTATGTATGATTTAATAAAATTGCATAGTTCAGTACATAACTTAATTGAGGTAAAAATATCACTTCCTTGTACACAACACAAAAAAAGTTTTTTATTTCTTTGCAAAAAAAGTCACTGACTTTCTTTAGCTTCTTGGAAGCTAAACTTTTCAAATGCGTCTTCTCGGAGCTGTATTAGCAATAAAATTTTTGTGGAATGGCGTATCATTCTGCTTAGCCCATTCTATACGCATATTAAAACTGTCAACTGCCTCTTGATGTTTTACTTTTTTTCTTTGAGTTCTTTATCGTCATCATCATCTTCTAATTCATTCTGTAGCATTAGCGTCATATTTATAATTTCAGCATCTGATTTGATTTCAAATTCACTTTTGGGTTCTACCTGTAATCCATTCCATAATATCTCTTTGTGAAATTTCAACATCTGAATTTATATTTTTAACCAAATTATGCACATTTTGAATTTCCTCTTTTTGTGTATCACCGTAGTTATACTGTATTGTAATAATAAGAAATAAATATTAATAGCTAAAATATTAATTATTAAATAAAAATAATAGCACACAAAATAATACATAATAAATAAAACTTTTTTTTTTCTTTCAAAACACACTTGGGATTACTGGAGGATTCGGACTAAAGAGGTTCGGATTAGCGAGATACCACTGTATTTAGGTTTCTACAGTCAACTTAGGTGGGCCTGACAGGTTCAAGTCTAACAGGAGTCTAAAGGGAAAAAAGAAGAACTGATTATTCTGTAATAATCTGCATTGCTTGTTTAAGTTCATCTTCTTTAAATAGCATGAGTGCTATTTAACTGAGCTGAAGCATATGCAATTTACATATAATATGTTTTGGAATGTAGTGGCATCATATCTCCACAAGGGTCAGTTCTGGCTCCCCTCCTTTTTAATTTATACATCACAGATTTACCTAATACAGCTTCCAAGAAGTTTTGCTACACTGATGACATTGCTCTAGCCACCAGACACACCAACTTTACTACAATGGAAAGTATACTAACAAATGACCTTGCAGCCCTAGATGAATACTTCTGCAAATGGAGATTATGCCCGAATCCTAGCAAAATACAAGTTTTATGCTTCCACCTGAACAGTAACCATGCTAACTGATGGTCTACTTCAACCACAAACTGCTATGCTACAACAGATTCCCAAAATATTTGGTTGTCACTTTGGATCGAACTCTATCTTTTAAACCACATCTCATTAACACAGCATCCAAGCTAAAAACACGAAACAATATACTACAAAAACTATGCAGAACAAACAACTTGGGGTATCTCAGCAACGATGCTTCGCTGCACTGCTCTTGGTCTCGTTTACTCTGCAGCTGAATACTGCTCACCCATATGGCTGAACAGTGCCCATGTGTACTTGGTTATGCTCAGCTTAACACCACTGTGCTTTATTTCTGGAACTGAAATCAACTCCAACTTACTCGCTCCCAGTGCTAAGCAACATCCCACCTCTACACATCTGCAGATCCAACTTTCTTCAACATGAATACAGCAAAATTATAGAAATCCAAGATCTACCAATCCACAAAGACATCCCACCCCCTCGAAACAAATACGCTAAAGTCAAGGCACCCTCTAAACAGCGAAAAATATTGTGGAGGCAAGTTTTACATGAAGGAGAAGTGGAAAGAGTCCTGGTGTAACACTTCAACAGGGGACTTTAATGAATTAGTGGACCCAACACAGATGCCTTCGGGTTTTGACCTATCTCAGAAAACTTGGTCTACCCTTAACAGAATCTGCACCAATCATGGCAGATGCAGGCCACCTTTACAAATGGAGCATGATTGCCTCACCTAGATGCTACTGTCGATCACCTCGCCAGACAATTAATCATATTACAGTAGAATGTGCCCAACATGCATACGATGGAAACCTGTTGGACTTCATCCATTCTACACCAAGTGCAGTTGACTGGATAATCAACCTAGACATACAGTTGTAGTCTATTCTTGAGTGTCTCTTTTATGACTGTATTATGTATTATTATAGTACATATGTCTATTATTATGTTTATATATACTGCTCAAAACAATTAGGAGATATTTTGGTTTTCTTGTAAATTATAAAGTTATAAAAATAATTTACAGATGTAACACATTTATTTTAAAATATTCTTAGTATACAACAGTGTAGAACATGCAACTGCATACAAAATCATGTTAAGACTTGTATGTGTCTTAGCCATGTTAGCATGTGGGGAGTATAAAAGCGTGGCTTGTTGCACTCACTTCCACAGTGCATAATTATCACTTCAATTGTAAACTCATGTCACCTTCCACCCATTGCCATTTTGTTAAAAATGGCAGAGCAACATGATATCCCATTTCCCGTCTCCAGAAAACAATTCCAAACGATTCCAACTCTTCTAATCGACCAATTGCTCTCTAAGCCATTGGTCAATTAGAGCTGCACAAACGTAGCAAGTTGTCGCTAAAACGTGTTGTGTATCTCAAAGCGTAATTTTGCAACTTTGGAATCGTTTTCTGGAGACAGGAAATGTTTGAAATCGTCTTCATGCCATAGGTTTATATGCTCAAAACCAGTGGTTTGCATTCCACTTACTGCAAATCACAAAAGAGCCTGAAGAATTTGGGCATAGGAACACCGCAATTGGACAAATGAGGATTGGGCTCGTGTACTTTTTAGTGACGAGTCCAGGTTCAGTCTGCAACCCGATAACCGATGTACTTGATCTGGCATGAAAGTGTAACAAGAAATAATCCACAGTTTGTTCATGAAAGATCCCAACATCAAGGTGGGAGTTTGATGGTATGGGATGGAATAAGTATAAGTGGCCATACTGATCTCTATTTTATCAGAAACAGTTCCTTAACAGCCCAAAGGGTATTGCGATGAGATTTTGGAACCTGTAGTTTGTCCATATGCTGCTGCAGTTGGCCAAGAATTCATTTTTATGGATGACAATGCTCATCCACATCGTGCAAATTTGGCACAAGAGTGGTTTGAGGAAAGAGGTATTGAACGAATGGACTGGCCTGCCTGTTCAGCTGATTGTAAACCAATTGAACATGTCTGGGATGCTTTAGGTAGGTGTGTTTCTGCTTGACTGGTGCCACCACGATCGCTTCAAGAGCTCGAAATTGCTCTCACAGAAGGGTGGGGAAATATCCCACAAGAAGTGTTTGATCATATCTCGCCCATGCAATCAATATGTACTTCTCTTTTGTTTTGGCTGTCAATGGAGACCATGCGCCCTATAAAAAATTAACAAAAGCGTTTTTGGCTATTCTTGTTGTTATTCTTGTTAAAATTACATGCTAAAATGTATAATTTGTTAATTTTGTAATAAATATTGATTATTTAAACAATATCTCATCAATTACACTTTATCCATAAGTAAGAAATATTTATTCATGTATAAAGTACCCAATAGTTGTAATTATTTCCAGAAATTTATAATTATCTGACAGAAACTAAAATATCCCCTAATTGTTTTGTGCAATGTATATTCCCATAGAATGTTGTAAGCCCATATACATTATTTTTTCCCAAATTTTTATTATTTTATATTTTAATTGTATTTTTTTAAAAAAATTTCCATAATGCAGAAACCCTGCTTTGAGACCAAACATGGGACTTTTTCAAACTATGTCAGGCCTCCAATATCATTTCATGTGATTACTTTTGCAACTGTATTTTTTTTGCTTCATAAGTTACTAAGTATTTTGGTAAAATCTAAGTTGACCAAGTGGATAGAGCATATACCATAGTCCCCCTCCCTTTATCCATGGTCAACCTCAGTCCAAAAATATTAAATGGAAAATACCAGAATTAAACAATTTATAATTACATCAGCAAAGTGGATATTAGATCCAACATTATTTCAAAGCCGAATGTTTGTAGAAACTACGAAAATTTCATAAGTTGACCTGAGAGCTTGCGAGAATACAATCCTCGGCATCCCCGAGTTGCTTTGCTACTTAAGTCAAGTAGTGCAAGCCAAGGCTACCTGGGGATGCTGAGGATTGTATTCTCCTAAGTTCTCAGATCAACTTAGGAAACTTTCATAGTTTCCACAAACATTCGGCTTTGAAATGTTGGATCTAATATCCACTTTGCCTATGTAATTTTACATCGCCGAAATGAAGTCGTATGGCTCTTTCTTTTAGTAATAGACAATTCATAAGTTTTAAATTGCACGCCATTCTGAGTTGTTCTTGGTTATCAGATCGACTGTCGTGGTATTGCAGTGCTTATGTTCAAGTAATCCTTATTTTACTTAATAATGGTCCAAAGTGCAAGAGTAGTGATGCTGGCAATATTACTCTTGCACTTTGGGCAAGAGTAGTAGTGATGCTGGCAATTTGGATATGCCAAAGAGAAGCCGTAAAGTGCTTCCTTTTAAGTGAAAAAGGTGAAAGTTCTCGACTTCATAAAATAAAAATAATAAAAATTTTAGCACCCTTATTCTGAGGGCGCTAAGATTCCATTCACATAAACTTTTATTACAGCATATTATTATGATTGTTCTGCTTTATTATTATTGTTGTTAATCTCTTACTGTGCCTAATTTATAAAGTAAACTCTATCATAATTATCTGTGTATAGGTAAAAACGTGGTATATTTAGGGTTCGGTGCTATCCACGGTTTCAGTTATCCGCAGGGTGTCTTGGAACGTATCCCCGTTGAAAATGGGGTGGGGGGGGGATTCTACTGTATCTGCTCTTCAGCCAATAGGCTGTAGGTTCAAATCCCAACCTGGCCATGGTTGTATTTGAATGTACAGTACTAATGTATGTAGTTTTACTACTTTTTGTGGGTTAAATTCATATGGAGAGGAAAAAAAGAAAAAAGTAAGCTGTTGTTGAAAGTTTTTCCACTTGGTTATAAATTAAATTAAAGATGATAAGAAATTATATTCTTGGTTTTTCCTTTATTCAAATATAAACAGTGTTTGCATGTGAAGTATTTTCGTAATTAACTACCATATATCTTGCACCCCTGATTTTACTTTACGAAAATAAAAGAAATAAGAAGTTTTGCATATACCTCACACACGAAAAAGTTTAAAACTTTAAGAAATTGATAGTGAATGTTGTTATGGCAGTTTCAGATATTTTGGAATTCGGTTGAAGAGAAGCAGCATTTCAGCTCAAGAATCGTCGACTTGCTTTTGTCATTAAGTCATGCGATCTTTTGTTAATACCATACCAGACATATGCACATCTTCATAGCTGCACTATCTCTACCATCATACCATTGCTGTCTGTTTTGTGCTCCACTTTCACTTCTCATTAGTCGTTCATGAAGGATGGTTCAACGTATCTCAAATCTTGTAAATTAGTGATAATTTTTGCTTGAATAGAGAGAAACATTCAAGTTACAGTGCTAGTTTTAAACTCATAGTTATGGTAAACTCAAAGATCATATGATTCTGAAATGATAAAAGAACAAACAATAATGAAACTGTTTGTTTTAATTTAATTACGGAAGCATTGTTGCTAAAGATTCAAATATATTGAAACTGTTTGTTTTAATTTAATTACGGAAGCATTGTTGCTAAAGATTCAAATATATTGCTGTTGTGAGCTGCTGATCACGTAAATAATGTTGATAATTAAAATTTAAATGTATTTATTTTATAAATAATTTGAGCAATTATAAATTATAATGAATACTTAGGATATAATTATAAACGTCAATATAGTTTTTTCCTGAAAAACTTTAGTATCTGAAAATCCTCACATATCTCGCACCACGTTTTGTTTTAATGTTTAATTTTGGGGAAAAAAGCACAAATTATATTCGAGCAAATATAGTACTTGTATATAAGGGTTAATTGACTTCACATTAATTGAATTAGTATCCTATAATTTCTTAGCATTATACACACCCAAAAGGATGTGCTTTGCATTATGGGATACTAGGGCAATTAACATGAAATCATTAACTCCTATATACAAGTAGATTATCTCTGCTGTAGAGAAACTGAGTTATTGTGTAGCTGGACTATGTTATCAAGTATGTACAGACTTTGAGGTTGTGTATGTGTTATAAATTTGGTTATAAATTAATTGAATAATAGTGAATAATATGTGGAAAGACAGGCCTATTTTTATTTATTTATTTTTTTTTTTGTGATAATAAAATACAGAACCTGGAGATTTTTTTTATTAGTTATGAAAAACCAGATTATGTAAATGACTATAAAGTAACACGTATGCTGCAGAAAATAACTTTTTTTATTATGTAAATATTTCACTTATGTATCATAAGACATCATTAACTTATGTATCATAAGACATTATTTTTGAGCAACAGTATGATAAATTAAAAAATAATGTTTATTTATAGATCTTCCTGTTTGTCCATAGTAAGACAATTTACAAGAACATGGTACTTTATATACATCAGGTAGCATCATTGTTGAGAGTTTATCAGTTATATATTTGGTTTAATCCTTTATCCAAGTGTAGCAAACAAAGTTTGCGCCTGAAGTATTTTCAAGACGGCAACTCGTGGCAAAGGTGGTAAAACTTCTCATCGCTTGCCTTAGTATCCCATAATGCAAAGCACATCTTCTTGCGGACATGTATAATGCTATGCTTTAAGGGAAGGGTCACTACTCAGACTGGTTTCGACCTTTATTGAGATCTCATCAGTGGAAGCCAGACCCCAGAGGTGGTGATACTAAGGTGGAAGTAATGAAATCATATTTCCATATACCGGTTGCCAAAAGGTGTCACACCTTATTATTGAAATTCTCTGGATTAGAGATAAGTTGATGGAAGTTTTTTCACTTGGCTATGCTACCAATTATATATTTGGTTTAATCCTTTATCCAAGTGTAATTTTATTTTCAAAATAAAATTGCATGATTTTGGCTTGTTGGATTGTGAACTTTTCCATGATTAATTTCCCAAATGTTTCTTAGAATACCTGAAAAAAAAAAATAAATAAAAAAAAAATAATAAAAATTATTCACATTTTAAACTCCTTTGTGACTTATGGTTCACTCTGTACAAACAAAATCAGAAGACCTGTATAAAACAGATGAAATGGTTGGTCTTAAAATAAATATGACTAAAACAAAAGTGCTTAACCTAAATATTAAATGCTACAAAGAGATAAAATCAATCAGTATGTTATAGAAAGAAGTTAAGAATTTGACATATTTGGGAGGAAATGTAACAAAGTTAACAAGATCAGTAATAACAGAGGACTTCAACTCAATCCTAGCAAGACAAAGATTATGGTTCTCAAAGGAAATACAAACAGAGAAGCTCTTGAGAAACGTGTACCTTAATGGAGAAAGAATTGAGGAAGTCAGCAAGTTTGAGTACCTGGGATCCATTATTAATGTGAAGAATTGCTGTTCAGAAGACGTCAGAAAAAGGTTAGGAATGGCTAAAACAACAGTCAGAGACCTGTCTAAAATCTGGATGGATCTATCTCCATGGGAACAAAGTTGAGGATTTTGGATGCAGTTATTTTTCCAACAGCAACTTATGGATGTTAGACTTGGAACCTAAAGAAGTCAGATAAGAAACAGATATCTGCTTTTGAGATGTGGTGTTACAGAAGGCTGTTGAGGATATCATATACTGAAAGGCGTACAAATGAATGGGTGTTAGAAAAGATCAGTAGAATTTAAAGCTCCTTAAGGATATTGACAGAAGAAAGTTAAAATATTTTGGACACATAGAAAGGATGGAAGGGGGACTTCTCAGAACAGTAATAGAAGGTAAAGTTCCTGATAAAAGAGGCAGGGGTAGACCATCAATGAGATGGATGGATGGATGGTGTGTGTGGAGTGACTGATCTTCAGAGAGTTGAGGCTGCCAGAAAAGCAAACAACAGTACTACATGGCGAGGCCTGGTGTGGCACATCACCGAGCATCGGAGTGACCATATGGCATCTGTAGATGTCCAGTGAACATAGTATTCGTAGGGAGGAAATGTAGATACTGCTTTTGTATTATCAAAATATCATAATAAAACCAAAATAAATATCTTTAAATAGCAGCTTTAAGGCCATATTATTATATGGATCAGAAACATGGAAGCCAACAAAAAAAAAAAAAAAAAACAGGAACTAAATTAAATAGTTTACAAACAAAATATTTGCTTGAGATATTGAAAATATTTTGGTCCCAGCATATAACAAATGATGACTTATATAAGCTGACTGTGCGAAAAAAGCAACAACGATAAAATAAAAAAAAAAACAGATGGAAATGGAGTTGACACATACTGAGAATGGACGGTGGAGAGATTTCTAGAGTGATTTTGACATTGATCCCAGAAGGAAAAATGCAAAAGTTTCAGGCCTAAATTAACTTGGCTGAAAATGAAGAAAAGAATGGCTTGCTTGAAGAGCTTGAGAGAAGCCAAGGATAGAGGTATTTGGAAGAAACAGATCTCAGCCTTATGTGCCATGAGGCATAGAGAGGATAAGTGTGTAGTACACTTTCAACCTATTTAAATCACCTTTAATATAGACTTATTTCCATGCTGTTGCCAGTTTGATTAAAACAAGCAATATAGGATAGGTGTTAATATTATCTGGAGCACAAGTTTTTAGAACTGTAGGATGAACCATCAGTATCAGATGAATTGTTGGTGTCCATGCTATCAGATTTCTGATTTCTTTCTCATTAACTGCTCTTGATAATGTGTGATGTGATTTGCTGTTGTTGTCACTGCAGAAGTTCAAGGAGAAAAATTATGCCAGGAGGTCTGCTATCTTTGAATGATAATATGGTATGCCATCAGGAGAAGTGTGAAGAACATGGAAGGGCAGAGGATACACCCTTTGACCCTAGCAAAGGACCAGAAAGATTGACTGCCATTTGGACATGAGACAAATTTTCTGCATTTGATCCATTTATAGAATCAAATTTGGATTTGTTGGTGCCTTTTTTCTAGTTTTTGCAAGTTGTAGTATAGGCTGAAGTTGTGGAGCTAAAGTTGATTTTAAGCTTTTTTTTTAATTTTATTAACATTTTTTTTAATGTTGTTAGAACCCACGAAAGATTATTTGCACACCTATAGTACATTTTGTTCCATGGGTGGGCTAAGGATATTTTTTTCTATTTTTATCAATTATATATATATTTTTTTTATTTATTTAAAAAAATTTTTTTATATAGTCTGGAAACCCCGCTCTAGAGACTAAACATGGAATTTTGCAAGGTACTTCAGGCTTCCAGTAAGCAGAGTCTCACATCAGGAAATAAAATCCATCTCTAACCTTGCAATATGCTGATTGTTGTTATTATTATTATTATTATTATTTAGACTGCCTTGGTACACTTGTTGGAGAACTAGTGTTTGAATAGTGATTAAGGGTTTGGTGTGGAATGGAGGAGGTGAAGGTCTTCATTCCAATTAGAATTATATCTGTTATTTAATCAGAGAATGTATTTGGATCTGAGAAGAATAGAAATAGTTATTCAATCATGAAAGGAGAGGTCACAGAGTTCATCCCTTTAGCACTACTATAATGTCAATACAAGACTGAGAATGGCTGGGAGAAGAGTGTTCCAAAGTAAAGGAAACTTAGGCAAGGTGATTCACTAAGAGGAGAACAGATTAAGAAGAGATTATTTGGTTTTCTGCTAGATTCAACAGAGCCTTATTTGTAGAAAAGCTACACATCATCCCTTAAGTAGCCCAGTATGATTGGAATTTTAATTACAGTTGATATATTGACTTCACTACTTTTGATTTTCTGTTACAGTTTACATGATTAATTGTTCTTTGTTTTTTAATAGGTAAAGGATTGGGAAAGAATGAAGATGGAATAAGGACTGCAATTAAACCAAAACTGAAATTTGACAGTTTTGGAGTGAGTTAGCCTTTCTTGATTTCAATATTTATCAGAAATATTTTATTTATTAAAATGCTTTCTTGTATTCTTTAATTCTTTCCATAATCCATCTCATGTTTGCCTCTTTAGTTCCTTTATCTCTCTAAAACCTGCCTGTTTTTCTGGCATTTCTCTATTCACATATGGCTCCAGCTTTTTTTAGATTTGATTACTTTCAATATAATTTTATTTCCATGTAAAATTAATGACATGGTTCGGTAATTTTCACATTCTCTGGGATTTTACCATTTTGGAATTGATATAAATACTGATGTTTCCAATCTCTACATGAGTATATTTTCTTTCAAATCACTTGACTGATTTCATTAATATATTCACTACTTTTTCTCTAGCTGTTCTCAACTCAACAATTCTACTGACAATCCATCAGTTCCTTTCAACAGCTGTTCCATTACCCATATCACTTCACTTTTCATTATTATAAGTTTCTCAATTAAATTCTTTCTTTCAATATCATTATTACTATTAAGAGAGACCTCCAGGGAGTCAGGGACTCAACGAGGGGGGGGGCACATACTATGTGCACCAGCTATCATACTTATTCTTGAATTCATTCACAATGCTTGCACACACAACATCCAATGGCACTCTATTCCAACCATGCACCACCACTTCACCCTCTATTTAGTGGCATTCATTCTCAGCTTCCAAGGATGCCCTCGTGTCCTTTTACTACCCTCCATAAAATGAAAAATCCCCCAAACTGACATCCTTTGACCCTTTCCGGAAGTTTGTAAGTCTCAATCATATCACTCTTTCTCCTGTTTATTAGTGTCTACAGTCTACAAATTCTCAATCTGTCTTCATAATCAATATTCCACAATCCTGATATAATTTTTAACACTTGCCTTTGTACTCTCTCCACTGTTTCAGAATCAGAATGGAAATCAGGAGACCAGGTGTGCGCACAATAGTCCAAGCGAGATTTTATCAAGACCTTGTAAAGAGGCAAATTGACATCCTTATCTTTACATGTGGACGTTCATTTCAGCATTGCAATTATCTTTTGAGTTGTATTTCCAATCTTTGCTACATGGCCCCTACTTCAACTTCCTATCTGCTAACACTTCAAGATCCCTAGCCTCATCAGTTTCTTCTAGCATAATCCCACCAATATAATATGACATTGGATATCTAATTATGCCAAAGGTCATGACTTTACATGTACTGACATTGAAATGACATCCATTCTGCAAGTACTGCATATCAGCAAGATTTCTGATTACCCTACTTATCTTTGCATCATCAGTAAATGCAAGGGGTAATCAGGAATCCTTTCCAATATCATTAATGTACATATTGAATAACAGAGGATGAAGGACAGATCCTTGTGGTACACCACTGGTTACCTTAAATCTTGAAGACTCACATTCTCCATATATCACTTTCTGATATCTGTCAGTCAGTCATCCTCTTATCCATACTAATATTTTATAAACAAAACCCATAATCTCCAATTTATGCAACAGACTTCCATGCTGTATTCTGTCAAAAGCCTTAGCAAAATTCCCAAGTATCATGTTGTATCCATTCACACTTGTCTGGTTCAATGGTAACATTATTATAAAATGTGAGCAAGTTGCTAAAATATGACCTTAGCTTAGTAAACCTATGCTGTTCATTGCAAAGCAGACATTCACTGTAAATCCATTTCTGAATGTGAGCCCTAACCAATTTTTCCAAAATCTTCATCACACTTCAGAATACTGATTTGTCGTTAGTTGGATACATCTGTCTTTGCACCGACCTTGTACGCTGAAATTACCAAGTATGAAGGAAGGCCTAAAGTTTCACTCACCACAATTACAAATGCTCAGTGTGCCCTCCATTTGTGGTTCGTGGTTGCAGAGATATACAATTTTCAAATCGGGACATTCTTTTTGAAACATCCTGTATAGCTTGGTAAAAGGCCAGTTCAGCTGAACACGTTTAGCACCCATGCTGATGTCCCATCAGTCCCTATTGCTGAATTCTTATTCAGTTTGTGCAACAGCCCTAATATTTCCTTTTCATACACGTGAGTTTCTTCATCCAGTGAGGAGGTAGCAGTGAACTCAATGTTGCATACACTAGATTGATAGTTTTTAGCAAAATGAGCACTCATTAGTTGAACAGTCTCTTCTACATCTGTCATCCTCGCACTATATGTATTCAGTAGTTCTTTCATATTCATTATTTCTTTTACTTGCAGCATATCAATAGAATTCTTGCGTGTTGTTTTTAGCTTGCAGAGCCAATTTATTTTCAAACTCAGACTTAGCTTTCCATACAACAGTTGCAACCTTTTTTGGCATGCTGCTTATTATTTTCATAATTGATATCATCCTTACATAGTACTGCTTGCACATCATCCTTTTCTTACGAATTTCTTGCTTGATAAGATTACACATCCATTTGACTCGTAGCCTATTTATTCTTCGAGCTCTCGGGACACATTCTGATGCTGCATCATTTGAGTATTTTTTAAATGCTTCCCATGCACTGTTGATATTTTTCCCATCCAGCAACTAATACCATTGCACTGAACTCTCTATACTCCTCAGTTGGTAATAATTTCCTGAATGGAAATTATTACCAACTGAGGAGTATAGAGAATAGTAACTTCTTCTGAATGGAACATTCTTCATCTTAGCCGATTGCCAAGTGAGTACTTCATGACCACTGTCACCAACCAGAGGAAGAATAGTTACATCTTTAACTGAAACGCCTTATGAGACTATAATCAAATCTAATACTCTTGGACCTCGAATTCCTTCTGTCATGCTCTTTGAGGAAGTTGTGTCATAACAACTCAAGAAATTCAGTTTCATTCTTCTCATGAGATTTTATTGCTACTCAATCAATATTTGGATAATTAAAGTCTCCTGTTATGATTACTCTTTTTTTTGGCCATCATTTTTATTTGGTGATGCATTTTTTCATCA